>NW_022752171.1:256814-303847 GCF_011630105.1 Anneissia japonica
ACCACAGAATATCGGTCTTTAATTGGAGGCAGTCCTTAATTGGAGGGGTCTTTCATTGGAGGGAGACCTGTATTAACTAAAATAAACATGTTTATATATATTTCACTTAACAATTAATACCTACCTCACTGGTGAAGATGAACTATTTCTCTGTGATTTCTTCTGGTAGTGAATTACCAGGAACAGAAGGAGCAGGCAGAAGGGAAGGATGGTAAGAACAGAGATGAATACCAGCAACCAGCTAATGTTCACAGTGTTGTCACTTGACACGGATGATGTCACACCAGCATGCAACTCCAGACTGCATTGTGGACCAGTACGGTCAGCTATGCAAAAAAAAAAAAAAAGCGCTGCACATTATTACACTGATCACTGGAGCAAACATTCAACACATTCTCAGCTTCCTGGGTGATCCATAGTTGCAGCTAGTAATCAGTGCATTTTGTGTCTAAGCCTACCAAGTACATTACTACAGGGTGGAGAGAGACAGCCATAGATAAAGTGCCTTGCACATGGACACAAGCCAAATGCACAGCGAGCGTTTGGACCCACAACCTCAAGGTCAAGAAGCTGAAATGCAATATCTGAAGCACTAAACCAACCCACTGATTCATGAAGCAGATGAGAGTTTGAACAGAAAGTCAGCAGTTCCCATTTGATCAGCAATGGCTGACCAGGCAAAACAACTCAAAAGAAAGTGTCTCTAAGGAGGCAAGAGACATAAATATCAAGTGGCATGGGTATGGAAATTTTGGCGCACGCAGATATTCCTTCCTTTTTCCTATGTACAAAATTATAATTAAATAATACAAGTATTATATAAGAATACCATATGTGAATGTGTTCTGTTCTTGTAGAATTCAATTAAATTAAAGCATGATTGCCAATTTACCTATTTATAACATGTAGAAACATGATGCAAAATAAAAAAACATAAAAATGTACATGAATTGCTTACCTGTATAAATGACATTACATTACCAAACGGGGTGGAAACAGTAGCATGGAGGGGAGCAGAGTTGGCCCGCCACAACAGTGCTCCACCTCCATGCTAAGTCCTCAACGGTACAAGTAGCGAGACACACTGATAACTAACTACACACCAGAAACAAAGGCCTTTGTCGGAACATTTTCAACAAGGTCACCTTATTTTAAAAACTTCTCAGAGAACAATACTGGCCTTGGAACATTAATAGAGTGCCCTCTAGGGAGACCCTGCATTCACCACATGAATCCAATGATGTCCTTGATGAAACAAAGGGCCTAATACATGCAGTTCTTTACTAAGTGAACTCCAAATCTGTCAATCAAAAGGTCATACTGGGTCACAAATCAGTTTTATGCTAGGACTTAAATGCTGGGTTTATCCTTTGTTTTAATCATAAGGCAGAAAAAGAATAAAGGTATCATGATTTTAACCAAGGTAATCGAATAAGTCACTATTAACAAAACCTGTAACGTGCCTAAATATGGTCACAATAACAGTACATCATGACCATATATAGGCACATAAGGCACCATAAAAAAAACTGTTAGTTAATCACCCCCTCCCTCATCACTTTTGAGGAAATTCTGATTTTTCCCTTTTTTTCCCAATGAACATATATTTCTATTTCAAACGGTCATTTTTCCATCTTTTTTTCACTTGAAAAGCTCAGATTTCTTGCAAATATGTTTACTGGTACAACAAAAACCGAATTTTAAAATATAAATTTGATTCCATTATTATGACTTTTTATACATGTGTACCTAACCCAATGATTTACTTGTGAACATCGGTAAAATTTTATTTATTTATTTATTTAATATTCTGTTTTACTCTTAGATAGAGATGGCAGGCTATAAAGGAAAATAAACTCCTCTTGCCAGTGGGATTCACTTACCGTACTTATGTACATATTCAGAACAAAATGAGATTTTAATTAAGTAAGGCTTTAAACAATGATAATGAAAATAATACAATTTCAAAGATTCAGGACAATGGAGACATACAGTAAAAGACTAATAAGCCAATTAACAGGTGGTCCATGGACCTCCTATGAGCTCTGGTCAGGATCCTGGAATAAGACTCCTAGGGTGCATTTGGGCGAGTTTTTTGTGGAGCCTAACATGGGATAAATCCGGAAACAGCCATTTCCAGTTGTAACCCGAAAGGGTGTTAAACGCAGACTGCCTGCTGATATCCGCTGATAATCAAACGCTGAAAATTGCAGTGCTTTTGGAGGAGCAAAAGCAGCATTTTTTTTCACTTAATCCCCTTTGATTGTTTCAACTTGCGCCAGAAGTAAAGCCTGTTTAAATGTTGATGGTCCCTACTTCTTTTGCAGTTTATTTCCAAAAACAAAACTGAAAAGCTCGATAAAATAAATTATTTGAACTGAGGGCTAGCCTAGAATCCAGATTGTTACCTTGTTACATATGTCTGCCACATGCATACATGACCATGGCACCACTGCTTATTCGTATAACAGTGGTAGTAGTTTTCTGTTTAAACTCCAATTGTCAAACGAATGAAAGTTTCATGGTTTATAGGCCTATGCCTAAAATGCACATCTGCGATTTATTGGGAGTTTGCTATGTATGCTTTATTATTGTTGTAGCTTCTTCGGTAATTTCATTACTTCATTTTGACACAACATTATGCAGTGGACCAACA
This sequence comes from Anneissia japonica, assembly GCF_011630105.1. Taxonomy (NCBI): domain Eukaryota; kingdom Metazoa; phylum Echinodermata; class Crinoidea; order Comatulida; family Comatulidae; genus Anneissia; species Anneissia japonica. Next base: position 259,471 of record NW_022752171.1, read on the forward strand.
CCAAAGTTTGTTTCTTAATTAAAGCGTCGGGTGATGCAGGTGGGTGACGCAAGGGTCCAGGGCAACTTGATAGAAACTCATCATTTGCATAATACCTTGGCTTTACGTCCGAGGTCATTGGTTTTTTTGAAAGCCGAGTTCTGCACGAATCGGTAGACCACCCATAGACACAATACCGGTAAGAACCCTATGAACTCTTTCCCGTTCTCGCCCGAACACACCTCTAGTGGGGGCCAAGGGCAAAAGATTTTTATACCTCCCTGGGTATGATATACAGTACAATGGCAAAAATTGTGCCTTATAGACAACAGTATCAGGAACTGCACTCATAACTTGGTTGGATCGGTACATTAATGTTTTTAGTAGACGACTTCAAGTGGCATTTGATGACAGGGGATCTATGTTCAGTGGCGGCTCTAGCTTATATTTTCTAAGTTGTCCGATGGAGAGGTGGCTGAGTGAGATAAGGAAAACTTTGGCGTGCATCACCATCCAAGGGCCTTCTGACCGGAGGGTTATTCTCCTCCCTAATGAGATTAAAAAAAAAAAAAACAGGGACCTGGAAATGGCACTCTCACACTTGTAAAAATACTTTTAAATGAATATTTGATAAAATACAATTGTTAGTATACTCTCAAACTCAACAAAATAAGCATTTCATTTCATTAGGCCTATTATTTCTGGCAGGTGGGGGTTTGACTTGTCCGTCTCATGGGGGGGGGGGAAAACTTAAGCCCCTGCTTCTCCCCGCTGGCACCGCCACTATCTATGTTAGTTTGATGGGGGATTTTTTCCCCTGAGCCCTAAACTTGAAAATTCCAGGAAGAATAAATCAAGTTAAAAATTACAGTTTATATGACCATGGAGTTTTTATAAGCTAAAAAAAAAAAAAAATTAAAATTGACTGTGTATCATGATTAAAAATGCTGAAGGGAAATACTTTATATCATAACAATTATTTATAATAACATTTCAAGGTCAATTAACCAATAAAATATTGAAATAATTAATTATATCATACTAGATAAGCAATCAGCCATGCTTAATCATTCTAATAAGTGAATGCAAACAAGGAATATCATTTGTTGTAACAACATAATTTCATCAATACATCAGATTTGATTGGAAAATGCTGGTACTAAATTATAATTATATCTTTCAATGGATTGCAGGATATCAATGAAAACAATGTTTAAAAAGTACATCAACATCTTATCAGCCCCTGGATATCATTTACTAGGTAATGTAAGAGTTACTGTTAAATGTAGGTCACTATATGAAATCAACCTATAAAGGTATTCATGAGGCAATGCATATTTCAAGATTTTACTAGAGAAGGATTAGGGGCAGACCCAGGTTTTTGATTGGGGAAGGAGTTCCATTTTTTTTTAATGCTAGCCAGGGAAAATTTTGCTTCATAGGTGATGGAAATTGAGCTTCCCCGGCCTTCTCAGAGTTCGTTTAATGACTTCACTTTTTCGTAAATATTTTCCTTTTTAATATAGCATGATATTATTCTTGAAATAATCATCTTCCATATTTGTGCAGTATTAAGTTAAACATATAAACGTAATGTATATAAAAACTACTAGTACATTATTTTAGTAAATGGCCGGTAAAAAAAGTAGGCGAACATTCAGCATGGCATTATTTTAGTCCTAGTCCTTTACATATAAGGGCATTTGTAAATTTGCAAATTCCAGCAGTGCAAATCTATGCACACCCCCTCCCCTCCCCAAAAAAGCTTGTAACCTAGGGCTCCCCCACCAACTGGAAATTTGCTAAGCAAAAAGCAGTTACAAATCACCCCATATCACCTCACTTCACATCCTCATCCATCCCCCTCCACATGAGTTCCAGAGGAGGATTATCCGAACAACTACTCCCAGTGGATCTGCTACTGAGGATATCCCTCATTGAAAAGTTGTCTACATTTCAGGGTCAATGTTCATAGAAAAGGAAACGCTAAAGTTGCCCTCAGAATGACCTTAATCTAGGCATACACATCCAACAAAGAACACTAACATTTTATAAGGTTTACTTCAAACTCAATTGAATGTTGTGTCAATAGCAAAGCAGACCTACATTTTGAAAAATGAAATTGCTAAATATTGGATTGGAAGCTGGTCTATGTATTACAACATAGACATATGGCATATACTAATGTACTTATTATGTATGTAAAGAATTTAATGAGTTATAAAAATCAATGAAAAAAAAGGCTGCAACTTACAAGGGCAGATACATGCATGTGTAGTGTCATCATAAGGCACACACACTCCCCCATACTGGCATGGATTCGGTGTGCAAACACTACCATCAATTTCACAGTTCCTCCCTAAGTAAAGCAAAAACTGATGTCAAGATAATTTGTTTGTTCTTTTTGATATTATTTCATTGGATAGTTATTTTGTGATTTATACAAATTTATCTTGCTTTCAGGTACCTCTGCCATCACCACTCTGTTCTTTATTGCTTACATGTTTACATTGTGAAGTGCTCTTCTGATTCTTCCCTGTCCACCTTAAACAAATAATTAAAATATGTTACACAATAGAAGATGAGTGTTATATATTACCTGTCCAAGGTGGTATACAGGGTCTGCAGTCATCGCCTCCATATCCATATGAACACCCATTGCAATCAGCAGCAGAAGGTTCAATACAACGACACGCATAGCTGCCAAAGAACGTGTTGGGAATACAGACGCCGTCATGACTGCAGGTCACATTTGAACAAATGGAATAATCCGTGTCACAGTTCACACCTAATAAAATGTCAAAAATTATTTTAAAAAATATATATTATTATCATCATACTTGCTTAAAGCATTGGGTGATAGTATGCACCACCATCTTCATCTTCACCACCAACATTATCACCATCAACATTATTGTCGTCATCAATACTATCCTCATCATAATGTTTTTCACTATCAACATCTTTTTATTACTATTACCATCATTACTGCCATCATTTTCAGAAACCTTGACATCCCCATTATCATCAATATCGCCATCATCATAATTCTCAAACTATCTCACAGAAATAAATTAATTATCATCACCATGAACACCATCCTCATCACAAACACCATCCTTGCCACCATTTTTTTCATCAACATCATAAGGCGAGACTTTGTTTATACCTAGTTTTGCAAACTTATTTTTTTAAAGATTGTCAGAGGGCAGAAAGAAAATAAAAATAAAAGTTTTCTTATTTAGCAAATGGTTTTGCCAAAAACATCCAGACAGAGGAGAAAATAAAAATAAAATTTTATTGGTGAATGTAAACAGTGTAGTATTAAGATGGTTCCAGTGAAAAAAGGGTGGTTATGCCCCTTCCCCCCACCCCAGGTTTTAAATATTCCAAAAATCTGTATCTTATTAACTGTTCCCAAGTTTTTCATCATAGACCCATTTTGAGTCTTAGAAAAATCAATTGTATGAATGTCAAAACTTTTTTTCCTTCCGGAGGCGTTTTTCCCACCCCCCCCCCTTTTTTTTTTTTAAGGAAATGTAAGATGCAAACTGAATCTAAGCTATGGTGTCTGTCCTATAATCCAATGTATCTGATACATGAATTAAGACTTAAAATTAGCTTACCACCAAATGGTTCCTTACAGAGACACTTGTACCCAGTGGAACCACTCACACATGTCCCATTATTTAGACACTTCTCAATGGTGCATTCATCAATGACGACATCACACAATTGACCAATGAATCCTTCCTTGCAGCGACATGCAAATCCATCTTTTTGGTTGATGCACAGAGATGTTCCTAAGATAAAAAATAGAAACACAATCTTGCAGTTAAAATAATGTCTGTCATATTTCATTTGGAAGTGTCAGGCCTCTAACCAGACATATTTTTGTCTCTCCACAATCACTGGTATAAATTTGTACTTGGTATGATGTCAATGAATTGGTAAGAAAGAAATTGTGGCAAAGACAAGCCAAACCAGTCACTTGTCGTAAATCCTGCTTTGGAGATAATGGCTAAAACATACTGGAATGTACAAATATTTGGAAATCTAGTTTATTGCACTAAACTAACCTTTACGTTTCTTTTAAATGTTTTTACATTTTATTGTTCTTTTATATATTGTATGTTTTCTTTGTTGTTTATGTACTTTTATTGCCATGAGAAAAACTATATTTTCAAATTTTAATTTCACAATAAAGCTATCTTGTGTCTTGTATATATCTATACATCATGCTATGATGTTATTTTCCCCATTTTCAATGCTAAAACAACAATTTTCAATGATTTGGTGATGGTTTCTGCCTAAGAAATGCCTGAAATCATAAAATTTGAAGGCTGATTTCTCAAATATTGTTTTTGAAACAGGTGTATACTTAAACTCCTGTAACTTCATAATGAAATGTCAGATTTAAACAATTCTTTTACAATTTTACAGCTCTCATTTTACTGTTTAACCTTGTATTAACTAAACATCGATTTTTGCAAAGAGTGACTGGTTTGGCTTGTCTTTGCCACAATTGGTAGTAGTATGGTATCGTGATCAATATCATGGTTGTTAATAAGGCGTAACTTGTTGATGTTGCAGAAAGCTATATAACATTTATATAGTTGTTTAAGTACTGTATATATTTATATTTGTTTTACCTTGTACATTGCATTCCGCACATGCATCTACTGGGACAGTACAGTCGGGCTCCGCCCATCCTTCCTTGCAGTCACATGTGAAGTTCCTTACTCCACCTATACCATTCTGGCACATTCCATTAGAGTTGTGGGGATGGCATGGATCTTCAAGGCACTCATCAATATCAATGCAAACTGACCCATTACCTAATGTAAGAAATAAACTAAGATTCAGACTACACATAAAACTAATATGAATGCCCAATTGCCTGCATAGTTCTTCCATCCAATCTTTATAAATTCAGAATAATTTTTCCAGGGATTCAGCTTAATTGCAAAGTCATTATAGCCAAGTCTCATTATGAGTATGAAGCTTGATGAGTGAAGATTTATTCATTTACCAGAGACCCTCAAAGGCTTCTTTATATTAAATATATATAGTATATATTGCCTCAAATAAGGTCTAGAAGCCTCTTATAGGTAAGGGATTTCAGTTTATTAATTATATGCTATGAAATGAATGCACTAAGGGCTGAAACATAGCGTGAACCTCTTCACAGCCAACCAACAATGTAAGCATTAGAAGGCAAGCACATCAACAACCAAACCACAGTAACTTACTAACCTGTAAAGCCAGCAGTACATTTACATCTGTTATGCAAGCATGTAGCATGCCTGCTGCAGAAACTGTACTCTGCATCGCACTGATTAACCTCATCAACTTTAATAAGAATTATATCGTGCAGGGTAAGACCACTGGGATCCTTAGCAACAATATGGAGAGCATAGCTGTCTTGTTCCCAGGCATTCAGCTCCGATGCAGTTATCAACATATCCCCATGGATAACAAAAACATTGTTGTCACTCACATGATCTGTTATAGTAAAACTGAGAATATCAAGTTCAGGATCGTCCGCCTGCAGCATGCCCACAACTGAACCAATTGTTAAAGTTTCTTGAACGTTCACAATTTTTTCTCCATCTAATGTCAAACCTGTTGGTGGTTCATTGATGTTCACTATTTTTATATCGATGTTTCTGATCAAGATAAGACCTGATCCAACTTGTTCAACTTTGACCTGGATTGTAATCACATGACTTAGCTCATAGTCGATATTATGTAACACATATAGCTTGTTGCCTTGGATATAGAATGGGGCAGCCTGGGACAAAAGCATGTACGCATAATCAGCTGGTCCAGAGTCTGGATCTGTTACATTAAAAATCCCTGCAAAAAAAAATCCTTCATATTAAATTTTTTAAAAAGAGACAGAACTTTTCATTTATTATTTTCTATTTTTCTATATTATTAAAAAATGTACTAAGCCTTTGGAATGAATATTTATTGACAAAATAAAGTCTTGAAACTCACCAACCAATGTGTCAGGATGTGAGTTTTCATCAACGGTTAACTTTGAGAGACTAATGTTTGTTGGTGCTTCATCAACATCCGCAATTAGCACTCGCAAAGATGACAGAACAAACTAATTTTAAAAAAAATAATTTTTAATAATAATGATAGGATATGGCAAGCCTATTCAACCTAAAGTCTATTCTATGATGTAACAGTGATTAGCACACAATAAAAAAATATATAGCAATAAAAGTAATTTAACTTTAAATTTAACCACGGCAAAAAACATAAGGAATTTAAAATATATAAGTACAGCATTTACAGTACTTAAGCTTTCATTCACTCTGTGGTATTCCTCAGGAAACTGGCCAAAAAAGGATAGGACCAAACACATGATGCTTAGTATAAATTCAGTGCTCTTAGAATGGTCATTTTTTAGGGGAGTTCTACTAAAAAGAACAATAGAAATACCTGTTTATCCAGGTACATAATTCATGTAATAGACACAATCATTTACCATATTGGAATCTTCAATGGATGATGCTTTTAAATAGAGCATGTATTCACTTCGTCTTTCAAAGTCTAATGCCTCCTTCACAATGATGCTGTTGGCTGGAGTATATACCATAAATTCAGAGGGGATATCATCTTCCATTGATCTCTTTGACCGTGTCTCAATATCTCGCATAGTACGTCCTAAAAGAAATCATACACAAACACAGTGATTTTACCTAATCAAACTAAACTAAAGAAGGCATTGTTAAATGAAAACAAAACTGTACCTAACATAGAAAACTATATTTCACAAACATATTTTTTTAAACTTTTAATATAGGGTACCTAATCAGTAACAACCATATATGTTTCTTTGTAAATTACTCACCAGTGCTCTGATATTCAATAAAAGCATTTTCAGAAATAAGCTCTAGGAGAACATCATCACCACCACCTTCGTCTTCATCCAGCACCGCAACAACTGCCACCACACCAAGAGATGGAATGGATGACTCTTCTATGATCACAGTGGACTGTGTCAATATGCTTGAGTCCACTTGAATCCATGAAAAGTCAACTTCTGATACTGACGTAATTATTGTTCCATCTTCAACATCAGTGAATAAGATCTCTTGTGGTGGATCATTGACATCAATTACATTAATCACAAAGGTTTCTTGGACCACGTTGAGGTCTGGGTCACGGCATCGCAGACTAAGAACCAGATGATCTGACTTCTCATAGTTAAACATATTGCTGTTCCCAACTTCAAGGACAATATTATCTTCTTGAGGTCCAATCTCAAAAGCACCATTAGCATCATTGAGCAGAGTACAAAAGAATGCTTGAGGGAAGGTGTCTGGATCACTGATTATCACCTGACTTATCCAAGTGCCTCTTGGTGAGTTCTCATTGACCTCCAAGGAATCCAGACTAATTGCAAGAGGGGGCTCATTAATATCTAGAACAGGAATTCTCAAGTTTTGCACATGGCTTAGAGAAGTTTCAAGTTCATAATCAAAGACAACGACAATGATCTCCACCACAGGCATGGATTCATAATCAACCGCCATTCCTTCAGCCACAACAAGGTAACTGTTGTTGACCAGGACCAAGACACCTGCAGGGTTCTGATATTGGATCCTGTATGTGTGATTCTGATGTACGTCCTGGTCTGTAGTCGCAAGTTGACCCACTAATGTTCCTTGAGGGCAGTGTTCAGGAACACTGGAACCAAGTGGAAGCTTTACCTCTGTTGGAGGGTCATTTTGGTTCAAGACATCAATGATCACATCCTATGAATAAATATAAGTATATTAAGTTCATACAGCCTGCAGAATTACTATTTTTTATTGGTTTATATAGTTTTATATGGTTTTATAGTGTCTTTTGTGATCCTTTAATAACTCAACCATGCCATCAACCAATCTGATAAGTATGTCAGTAGTTACCTTTGTGAATGTAAGTCCAGATCTGTCCTCTGCTAGCAAAGTGACTACATGTTGATGGGCTGCTTCATAGTTTAACATCATGCTAGCAACCAACTGGTTGCCAGAAACATGAAAGAAATTGTTGTCAATTACACTCAACCGTACAACATCATCTTGATCCTGGTCAAGAGACTGGAGTCTAGTTACAACACTTCCTGTGATCAATCATAATAAAATATTTTTGTTTTGTTTTTAGTACAATATCATGCAAAATGCTTCTAACTTGGTAAAAGCTCACCAGTAACTCCAAAATCTGGAAAATTGTACACTATATATTATCTCAGAAAACAATTCTATTCAAAACTGGTATCTATTATTTCAGAAAAAGTACAAAACACAGTCTTTATTGAAGCATACTTCTATAAACAAATATTAAAATATTATTATGTGAAGTTTTTGAAATTACAATTGACAGCAAAAAGGTATAAATTACAACAATCCCCTGTGTTCTTGCAACATGACCAAATTTTAAACAAATATTTAGTAACCTTTATTCAAATCATTTAAAAAAAAAATATACAACATAAAAGATGCGAACTACAATTCATGAATCAAATTAGAAGTTAAATGCTAGTCTCAGAAAGATCCCTTAGCAAAAAATATAAATATATATAAATATAGATAAGAATAAAATTGTAACATGCAACAAATATTTATCTTATCATAGATTATGTTTCTGTTACTTGTAAAATTTGATCAAATGAATGTTAAATGTCCGCAGCTGATGATTTCACCATTTAGGACCATAGAATCTAACCAAAAATTGGGTCTTTTTTTAATTCTTACAAAAGGAATGTCTAGTCATCTTATAATCCTGAAATTATATGCATTAATTGTATTATGATTACAAAAGATTTTCAAAATTGAAATTGGTAAAATACCGGTAAATGTGTTAGTTACAAGTTAACATTGCTACCTTCTGGTTGGTTTTCTTTGATGCTGTAGTCAGATTGTGCAATGATGTCCGTTGGAGCCTCATTAATGTCAATCACATCAATGTAAATTGATTGATAGACTGTCAACTGTTGTTGATCATAGCATACCACATCAATATACAGAGACTTATTGTTAGGTAACGATTCATAATCAATAGATGCTCCATGTGCAACCTGAAAAAAATAATCTTCAATATATTTATTAATGTAACTGAATTGTTTTTTTAAGCTGATAATGTGGCAAAAAAAAATATTAAAAAATCATTTTCATTTTTTGGCCACAGATGCTGGTATGGCAAAGCCTCAAATAGGAAAACAACACATTGATGAAATACATTTACATATTAATATTAGGACATTCATGATAAAAATGTACAGTCCAAATTCAATTCAAATCTGGTTTATTCAAAAATAACATGGCATTTTGCATTTTTGAAAACATTCAGATGTATAAAAAAATATTAAAAGCTATAAAAACCAATTATTAAATAAAGTAAAAAGTCTATGGACAGAGAGAAGATAATGGAACAAAGTTACAAAATGTGGTGCAAGGTGGAATGCATTGTGCATAGAGCTAAAAAACATTTGAAATATGTGAAGTTCAGATAAGGTCATACAAAATAATCTGCTGTCTAAAAGAAAATAGGAAGCTAAAGAATTATAAAATTACAAGTTTGTAATAAGACAGTATATCATAAGTACTACCTGCAGGTTCAGATCTGCATCAAGCACAAGTCTTGCTCCAGCATTATTTATCAAATGACATATGAATCTCTGATGGGTGTGTACACTATCTGGATCAGCAATTATTAAGTGACCAATAGTAAAGTTTTCTGGGCTGTTCTCATTAATGCTCTTACTACTCAGCCCAACAGCTGTTGGGGCTTCATTGATGTCAATGACTGTGATGTTGAATGAAAATGTTTCTGACACAATGCTAGGATCCTGGAGTTCATATGCCTGTATGTCTACTATTACTGAGGCTCCAAGTTCGAAGTTCAAAGGTTGATCAGTCAGGACTTTGAACGTATTGATTGCATCATCTGTCTCTACCTGGTAATACAAGGAAACAAACATAAGAAAAGCACATAATAAAAAGTTACTTCCATAATAGATTGAACATATTATAATTATTGTACTTACTTAATTAGTGCTTATAATAAAGAAAAGCATATCATAATGCAATAAACCCACCTTAAATGGTGATAACTGGTCATTCTCTATACGTATCATGAGTTCATCACCCTCAGGGTCGATGACTGTTACTATCCCGACAATCGTATCTATTTGATTTTCATACACAGCCTGGTGGTGAAGTTTAATTTCATATGGAGGCTCATTTATATCAACCACCTTAAAATACAAATGTTTAATATCGTTACTCCATTTTATTAATTAAATTTAATATAGTAATAAAAGCAACAAATAAAAATAAATTATATAATGCCCATGTAATCAAAGAATGTAACTCACCAATATTTCAAATGTGTTGAGTCCGACAGCACCTTTGCAGGTGGCCTGTATGGTAACATAGTATGAGCTAGCCTCTTCATGATCTAACATCTCAATGGTAAACAGGTGTGCGGTTCTGTCATCATTATTATTACGCAAGCCAAACTTATTTGATGAATCAGCAATGACTGTAAATGTGCATTCCTTGCCACCAGAAGCACTCACAACACCTGGATAAAACAGCAATTGACAGAGATATTTGCTAAATTTATGCCTATTTTCCCACTCTTCAGCTCTTTAGGACCTTGTGATCTGGGGGTTCTCCGTGTTCGCGCACGCTATTCGAATACACTGGCCGTGGTATCTCACTCAACACTCAGGTACTGTAGTCTACGCAGCTCAACATGGCAAATCTTCATCGGCTTCGCGAATCCCTTAATGGTATATCCATGGGGTATTCAGGGCAGGGAGTTGTAAAAGCATAAATCTCCCTGTTGAGGGTGCACCTCTCCTTCTTTGTTCAATATAGGATTTTTTTTTTTTTTAACAGAATCACTGAAAAATTATTTCCTGTTTCCTGGATACGCCCGGCCTGACTGAAGGCTGGCGGCCTCGCCTAGCCTAGCCCAGGTTTAGGCTCCCTTGACCTAGCTAATAGGCTGATTAATTAATTACCTAATTATCCACTGAATTTGATCCACAATAATGGATAATTCTATAGTTTGCAAATAGGACATAACTTAACCAAAATGCTATTTACTTACATCGCCAGTAGAAGATAATTTTGCCAAATTAAGAAGCACCGCGACATCGTCCTCCACCATGAATCAAAAGTTTGCAGTGATATGACGTCATACGTCTACTTGTTATCTCAGTCAGAAAGCGAACGTAAAAACGCTGCTGAACACGTTCTCAAATTTGGCAGTCGTCATGTTAGTCGACTTGACGCATGCGCAAATCATCAAAACTACGTCATAGGTTATCAGTCGACATAGTGGAAGTGCAAATCGAAAACTCCTTATTGTACAAAACACCAGCAATGGAGTGGAGTGGAGTTGAACTTAGTGGTTAAGATGCTTGCCTTCTATTCCCAGAGTCCTGGGTTCAATTCCTGCAACAGCAGGACTTTTTTGCACGAATACAAACAAATTCCACACGCCTCATAAAGAGACTTCGCTGATAAAGCATCACATTATTTCATTTATTTAAAGATGGCCGCTGAATATCAGCCGACCTTCTAGGATACCGGAAGGGTCACCATCTATAAATATGGCAAAAAAAAAAAGGGGGAAAAAAAAGTGTATTATGTACTTGCTGACCAATCAATGAGGCTTATGGCAATAAAGGTAATTATGCACATTCCACTTGACCACTTGCCCCCAGAAGTCACGGATCTGTTTTTTTTTTTGGAATAAAAATACCTGACATACCTACTATTGTAAGAGGATTCTGGTTCTCGAGCACTGAGGTTGAATCCAGGTGAACATCGACAGTGGCATCACCAACTGACATCAGTGACGTGAGGATGAATGACGATGTCACTGTCTCTTGACCATCAGAGCAGGTGATAGTTAGAGGATGATTGATGTTAGATGATGTATCAAATGCTTGTTGAACCTGATCAAAAAAAAAAATTATTTCAAAATCTTTGGATTATATTGTGATTATATTGCAGGATGGAATGATGACTATACTGTGTAAATATTTCCAAAGCCCTTTTACCTGAAGCCTATTACCATTAATAGTGAATCTTTCCTCACTTTCTGGTAGTGAGAAGGAATGCACATCATCAACATCCTCATCCACACAAGTAGCTATAGCGATACTTTCACCTATTGCAGCAGAAGAGCTAAAGGTCAAAGTTGAAAAAGTGACACGTTCTGGAGGATCATTTGCATCAAGTACCTGTCAATAGCAAAAAGGGAAATATTACAAATAATATTATCATAATGATAAATTATGCCATAAAAATATTTAATTATAATATTTATGATTGAAGTGGTTATATAAATATGGGTTAGGCCACTTAATTAAATGTTTTGATTGTTTTGACCTGCACCAAAAAAAAAAAACCAATATTAATATTAAACATTTATGCAGTGCTTTTAACTTAATGACTGCATATAGCATAATGCTGATGACTGGGAAAATATTGAACCCTGTACTTACCTGTACATGGATTTCGGAGAGAGTGCTGAGTCCAAACTCATCTTCAACCTTAATAAATAGTACAAATACATGGCCAAATGGAATATCCTCATAGTTTAGAGACTCTGAACCAAGCCAAATGGTAAAGTTAGCATCTAAAAGAGATGAGATTCATAATTTACTACTTTTATAAAGATTTGATAATTTTAAAACTAAAATAGCTCAATAGACCTTTGTGAAGTGTCAATCAAACTTTACAAATGACAGAGCAAAGAAAATACACATGTCTGTGACAAACACTTATGTTTAGATACATGATACACTGTCACTGTTGTTTTAAGATGTTAGCAACAACATCCAAAGGACGGGGCTTGGCAGAACGGTCCATTGGTCTTAAAACTCGTTTTGGGCAGACAACAACTGGTGATGGCAGCAGTGCAGCGCCGCTCTGGTGATGGATTGGGCCGTACACCAGGAAACATCCACCTTTGCCCTTTTGCAACGAGTGTACTGCTTTCTTTAAAAGGCACCGTATTCAGCTTCATAGACTTACCAACTGTAAAAAGCCTTTGAGCACTGCCGGCAATTAACTCGCAATTTAGGATGTCTCCATCAAGATCAGACACCTGCAAATCAGCAACAGGTGAAAAGGGGGACATATCTTCAGAAATACATAACCAATTGTCTTGAATATTAGTACCTGGAAAAATATAAAGGATTTTTTTTGGAGATTTTATATTTTAATTATACAATATATATCTGAAATTACAAAACAATTGTATTGTTGTCACAGTTTATCATTGTATCTGAAAAGTGGTATTATTGCAAATTATTTTTACATCATGTACGAATATTAATTTGTTTATTTATATTAATATTGCTATACTAATTAATACAATTAATAATAATAATAATATGTCATTCTTATATAGCGCTTCATGCCTTTACAAGGCCTCTAAGCGCTTCACATTACTACCCCGGTCATTGGATCAAACACATTGAACACCAAATTAAATTAGTAAATGAAATTATATTATCATTCCATAATTATAGCTAGTAATCAGCGCAGGTTGTGTTGGAACCTACCAGGTACCCACTTGTACTCCTAGGTGGAGAGAGGCAACCGTAGATAAAGTGCCTTGCCCAAGGACACAAGCGATTTGCACAGCCAGAGTCTCGAACCCCTGACCTCAAGGTTGGGAGTCCAAGCCACAACCGGTGCGCCAACCGCTCCTATTAACTGCATAACTTTTAATTGTACTCAGTATTTTGTAAGCAATCCTTGACCATGTGCCTCAATATAAATTTGGGATTTTATTTTGACTAAATAATGAATGAATCAATGAACGAGTATCTGAATAATTGGCAAACTACTTCACATGTAGTTTGTTAATCCAAACCATTTTCCAGAAAATATCCAAATTATAAACAAAATGATAAAAAACACAATAACCTACAGTTGTGGTAGGCTTGACCAATTACGACATCATTTGGAGGGTTGTTGACAGGTAGAATCTCAACAGTGAACGTTTTATTGAAACTATGGTGAGCCAGGTCAATGACCTCAACGGTGATCTCAAATGAAGGATTCCGATTTGTGTACTCAACATCACCTGAAACCACTAAGGATTGATCTAAAAAATAAAAATTACAATAGCAATAAGAGAATAGGTTAACCACCAAAGCAACTGTTTAAAATGAATGAAATTTGCTGGTTCTGATAATGTGTATTTCTGGGCTTCATCTGTTGACAGAGGGTGAGATGTACCTTGATTATTAAATTTCTATTTTAGACCTGTGTAATATTATGGTTTACAGTAGTTATATGTTGGCTAATATACACATAAATAGATCACAAACTTACACATTTCGTCACTAGAGGAAAATTTATTGCCATAAATAGAAATGAAGATTGAATGAAAAACCAACAAAAAAAATGTAAAAAATTTTATTCAATTTTAAATTCTTGCCATTTTTTTGTTTTGTCTTAGATGTGGAATCTAAAGGAAAATGAATACTTAAATGTAATTACACAAATAGACAAAAAGTATAATTTGAATTAGAAACTAGTAACTCACATACATTATAATGCAAGTGATTTTACCTGAGATTGCCACATAGGTTGGTCCATGAAGAATCTTGATAGTATGCACGTCGGTTCTGTCTGGATCCTGAATTGATAGAACACCAATAATAGTCCCCAAGGGTGAATACTCAACAACAACACTTGATGACATCATCACATCTTCTATTGGTTCGTTCACATCAACGATATTGAAGCTTACAAACTGCCAAATCACTTTATGCTTGGAGTCGCTCGCTAACAGCATGATCCCGATGTGTGTCCGCACTTCGTAATCAAAACATTCAGGTCTATCGACAAGGATGTTAGGAATGTCAAGAAAAAAGCAGTGATGCGTATCATCATACACTCGCAGATACGCGTGCAAATCCGTCGCATCTGGATCTGTTGTTATTAAAGTGCCGATCACCTTGTTCTTATACATGTCATCTCCATTTACATACTCTTCAACATCATCCGCTATTAATATAATTCCAGTAGGTAAATCGTTTTCATCTAAAATTTTGACCGTGACATAATCTTGATGGGAAATTGGTGGAACACCATTATCCCATACACGCACCAGCAAATCATATTGCGTTCTTTCCTCATAATCCAGAGCGCTATCAACGATTAACTGATTTTCCATGATTCTGAATCGCCCTTCTCCTGATGTAACCAATGAAAAGATATGATCTTGACTGAGATCGGGATCAGACACCATGAAGGTTCCAACAACAGCCCCTTGTTGTGCATGCTCACCTATTAAATCAAAATCATTTTGTTGCCTATGATTTGATCTATATAAGCAGGTTGTTAGGAGAACCTGACTTGTTTGATGATATCATCCACATCTTCTATTTGATACTTAACAATTTATACATCAATACAGCAAATCAACCAATCAATCAATCAACCTTTGATTTGTGAAACTATATAAACTACAGATAAATACTGTATTAAAGTGATCTAAACTGTACACAAATATTTACTATTATTAAACATATCCATGTAACAACAGTACAAAAATAGATTTTATAACGAAAAACACAACTGCATTAATCTTCATATAGATGAGTAAAATCCTGACATTTAATATTAATATACTGTGGCCTTTATGGCCCCAAGCCAGATATGTTTATGTAGTCAACCACCATTAAACATATCATCGTTAAAATATTAAAATAACTTTTTCCACATAAGCCACAGTCACACCTACCTATTGCTGTGTTATTGAGGATAATGCTGTGTGGAGCTTCATTGATGTCTAAAACGCTTACTGTGAGGTTGAACAAAGCTGATGCAGGGGGATCACCATTGTCAGACGATGTGATAGTTATGGTGTGAGCTGATACAGCTTCAAAATCTAGGTTTCCTATTAAATAAAATGGTAAAGGATTAAAGAATCATTTTATTTTTCTTGTACAAGAACTAAGTTCACATCTAACTGTTGCATGTTACTTATAAATAATTATTGTTAAATTTCTTTAATTAATCAAAATGGCAAATATTCAGTTTTCCATGAACTTACCATGGGTTCTAAGACCAGGTAACTGATTATCAATGTAGAATTTACCAGAAATATCATCATCCAAAACATAAACATGATTCTGTTCGGGATTTAGATCGAAGGTGTGCAGGTAGCCGACGATATCACCTGCAAAGGCATCCTCAGGTACGCTGTTTGATGATAGCCAGACGTCGGCTGGAGGAGAGTTGGATAGCATATCTGGAGAGGCTAGGCACTCAGCTGCTACAGGTGACCACCTACCATCTGATTGACAGGTGATGACAGGTGAGCCAAGGATGCTACCTGTTGATTGATGTAAGTGAAAATAGGCTGATGTGAACAAAGACATAATCATCCTAATGATCATCAATACACATCATCATCTTCATTATAATCATCATCATTTTCACCATTGTCAACATCATCATTATCATCAAAATCATCTAAACATCATCACTAGGTCTACCATTTTATTCTCATCATCATAATCATTATCCTTATAATCTTCACATCATCATCATCACCATAACAACCAAAATACCACCACAATGTAATTAACAGAACAAACCTTGAATACATTGCACATGGCAGGTTGCTAGGTAATAGGATGATTGACATGTAAGGATGAACCCTGGGACATCATCTGGCATACCACAAGACTCTACAGTACAGTTCTTACCATTCTTGTTCAAAGTATAGCCAACTTCACAATAACATAAATAAGATCCTGAAAATTATAACAATTTATTAAATATAATTGTAAGTTTTGATCTCCCTGTATAGAGATTTCATTCACATTTTTGTACTCTTCTAACATGAGTAACTTGCCATTTCCATGGAAAAACTGTTCTTAACTTTATAAAAAATATAAAGTGGAGTTGAATAGTAGTGGTTATGATCCTTGCCTTCTAATCCCAGGATCCTGGGTTCAATTCCTGTAACAGCAGGACTTCCTCTCACGACTAAAAACAACTCCACTCACTAAGCCTCAGAATTAGACTCTGGTGATAAAAGCATCATATTATTTGATATATTTAAGAGGGTGGCCCCTGAATATCAGCCAACCTTCTAGTATATTCTGGAATGGTTACCCTCTATAAATATGGTTAAAAAAAAGTGTAGAAAACCATTATAGCTGTATAGTATGCCTGCCTGCAAAAACCAGACTAACACTGATACCAAACCACCCTGATTATAAAATAGAGGCTCTAGACACCAGGCTTGCTCATCAGAGGATGTGGAGAAACTTCTTGCTATAGTTGCCATCTTGCAAGGAAATATAACTCGGACGAAATGCAAATGTATTAAATTTAACAGCAAAATAACTCACCTGCAACATTCATACAAGAATGATGACAGTCATGTGACCTGGTACATTCATCAATGTCAAGGCAGGTCATGTCATCAGGAAGCAGTTCAAAACCAGAATTGCAATCACATCTAAAGGAGAGACGAGGAGGAAAATGCACTTAATAGGTAAATCTAAAAAAACCTATTTTATTTTAAATATGTTTAACGTGCAGTGGTTTTGATATAAAATACATTATTTTATCACATAAATTTTATCTATCATATTATTATTATTATTATTAGAATTTTAATTGTTGTTTTCACCACTATATTGTTTCATGCTTTGAGAGGGCGACTCATTCAACACGGGTGCTTATATAAATATATATGATATGATATGCCCATATATGGGTGTAATATGACATCATCATGCCCATATATGGGCACATCACACAAATCTGTCACAAAATTTAATAGTGGGGACGGAGCTTAAGATGTTCTCCCTATACACTATTTTATTGGGTCTATTTTTAAACAGCGCCACCAATGTCTCGCAACTTTTCACTGGGGGACATCCAGCAGCCAAGCCTGAGCAAATTTGATTTTTCTAGACATAAACAGTATCTTCTTTTGAGTACTCCACAATCAAAAACACTGCAAGTTTTATGCACCCTATTTTTATTTATTTTTTTTTTCAAAGGTTAGACTAGACCTCTACAAGAAGGTTGTCCACCAGTCACAGAACACAGCTAAACACTTGTAACTATGTAGAGTGAAATGCCTAGGCCTCTGGATATCCCCAAGTGGTAGTTGCCAGGTTCTCGGAAATTTTTAATTCAAATTTAGCGAAAATGGTATATATCTAGATAGTTTTAAAGTACTTTACTATTTATCTATAATGATGAATTATATTCAATTAATTTACCTGTAGCTACCAGGTGTGTTCACGCATCGCTGACTACACACATGCATCTGCGTAACACATTCATCAACATCTATACACGCAAATGGGAAAGCATCAAAGTAGAGTCCATCATCACATAGACACACAAAGGATCCGTTGTTGTTCATACACTGGCTGCTCTCAGGACACGTGTTTTGTAAGCACTCATCTATGTCAATACAGCTGTGGCCATCATCTGCTAGTTCATATCCAGTGGGGCATGTGCAAATGTAGGAAACTCCGGTGTTGAAACAGCCAAACTCACACCCTCC
Source organism: Anneissia japonica (assembly GCF_011630105.1). Lineage (NCBI taxonomy): Eukaryota > Metazoa > Echinodermata > Crinoidea > Comatulida > Comatulidae > Anneissia > Anneissia japonica. The sequence goes on from NW_022752171.1 coordinate 278,032, forward strand.
ATTATTCAGGTAGCAATCATCAGAATCTAGGGTCAAAGACAACATAATACGTAACACACAAAAATTGTACCGTTCAATTAATTCCTTTAATGCTACCAATAAAAATATTAATAAAAAGATAAATATTAAACATGATCCTGGAAAACCCTTGTCTCTTACTGCCAGAAAACAAATTAGGTATATACAGGTTATGAAAATAACTTTTGTCTCTGCAGCATAGTTCAGTTAGTTTAGTTTGTATTTTTATATAGCCCCTATTCCTTTAGTTTATAAAGTGCATTGTTTTTCTCTGGTCATTGGGTCCATATGCTTTAAGTGTTGCTGCTGGTAATCAACGCAGCAAAAGGCAACTCCACCAGGCACCCATTTATATTCCTTGGTGGAAAGAAACAATGCAGATAAATTGCCTTGCACAATGACACAGCAAAAATTAAAGCACAGCAAGGGATTGAAACCCCGACCTCGAGGCCCTGAATGCTGTGCCAAGCCGTTTCCACGTATAAATTGAGCTACAAAAAACCCTCTAAAATACCATAAATTGTGGGTAGACTCTGGTGTGTATTAATATACTTTATTTTCAAAACACACCAATCTACATTCTGAAATAATTGAGATATAAAATCACAACATTTACAAAATAAATGAAACCATTTTAGTAATACCCAAAACAAAGTGGCTAATTCCTAAGTGTTAAACCAAACATATTTCAGAATGGTTTGAATCGTCATTTCAAAATACAGGTATTTTCAGGGTTTGATGTTGAAAGGAATGAAGTTTTTTTCATATTATAAATTGCTACACCTGTTACCATACATCATACTGTTTAAGCACTGAGAGACTCCAGTAAAGAGTGCTATATAAATGCTAAAATACTATTTATTAATGTGAAAATGACATGTTATGTATTGATACTCACCTATACATGACTTGCCATCGTTTGCAATTTCAAAACCTTCAATACAATCACAGCTATATCCACCTTCCTTATTCACACAATGGTGCATACAGCCTCCATTGTTAAGACTACACTCGTTGATATCTGGATAGAAGAGAAAGATATTTCATTACTTAACAGACTGATACGAACACAAAGATAGATGGATGGATGTGTAAATTGGTGGGTGTATAGATGGATAGAGAGATGGATGGGTGGATGGAGATATGGAAGAATGGATATGGTCTGTTGGATGGATGGATAGATGGATGGATAGAGGGAAATATGGATAAAAGGAGGGATAGATGGATGGATGGATAGATAAATGAATGGTTATTTCATAGAAAGAGAAATACTTTTTAAGAACAATTGAACTGACCTGCAGGGTAGGCTTCAAGACTTGAGTTGGCGTCTTAGCCACTTACCTTCACATGTGTGGAGGTCTGATGCTAGTTCATAACCATGCAGACAGTCACACTGGTAGTTGCCATAGAAATCTATGCAAATGTGTCCACATGGGTTGTTACCATCATTAGCTGAGCAGTAGTTGACATCTGATACAAGTAAATAAAAGATGAGTAGTATTTTGTGTGATCGGCTCCCTCGCAATTCACATTCCCATTCATTTTACTAGTGGGTCCCCCGGCATTGAAAAAAGTTCTGCCACCCCTGCATGCTACAAGTCAATCACAACATCATAATTATTTTCACCTTTTACAAAAATAATAATAATAATAATAATGTCATCTTATTTGGCGTACATATCGATTTCTAGCAAAGCTGCTCGGTGTGCTGTTTTCCACCTGTAAAGTAAAGACCTTTTTTCTGCATTTTTTATTTATTATTATTTTTTTTTTTGGTTTATTTATTTTATAACAAACTGGGACAGATGGGTAGATAGGCAAAATAAAGATGCAAATACTCTTTGGGGGACACCACCATGGCGCATTCCTGGACCCCTGCTTAGACGACCGGGTGTTTAGGAATTGTGATCGAGACAATGGCCCAGAAAGATAAATGCTGGCCTGTAAAAAACGGGAGAAAAAAGCCGCCAGGCAATACTATGCAACTGGCTACATAAGGCCAGAAATTTGAAATGTTCGAAGAAAATTTGAAGTTTGGATAAAATTTAGTGTAAAGCTATTAATTGAAATAGTGCTCTTAGGAGTTATTAGTGCTTTAAAAATTGCTTTCAAGAAACTAATGTCTCCTTTAAGTTATTATTTTCAAATGGTACCCTCAAAAGTGACGCTAATTGCAAATCCCTTACTAGTACTAGGATATTATAACCTGTGAAAATATTACCTTCTTCTTGGAGCTGTTTGGATGAGTGCACTGCAGCTGTCTCTTATACACATCTAGATGTGTATAAGAGACAGCCCTCTAAAATACCATAAATTGTGGGAAGACTCTGGTGTGTATTAATATACTTTATTTTCAAAACACACTAATCTACATTCTGAAATAATTGAGATAATAAACAATAAATAAATCAAATTTTTAAAAAAGGTCATACAGATCACAGTTTCTAAGTTGTGTATTTTTCAATGGTGACAGGGCAGATGTCAAATCGGCTCCTTTCATTTCACCATAAAAAAATTACAAATAATACTAACGCTATTCTCATAATCAATTGTAAGTGCATTTGGCCTGATTAAGTCGTTGCTGACAATGATTTCTTGGTTAGAGCCATCCGGTAACATAGCCCTGTGTATTGCTGGATTGGCATCATTAACGTCACTGAAGAACAATAGCTTTTCATGTGGATGCAGCACGATAGCATGTGGTTTAGTCACATGTTCAGTTATCACTGCTGTACGGTTTTCTCCATTAAGATCAACGCTTTCAATTACACCTCTAGCTGCAAAATGTAATATCGATATCACTTGTAATTTATACACAATAACTAAAGCTTTGTCTACACTAACAAATTTCATCAAAAAAGCAAAAAAAGCATCACATAAAATGTGATGGAAAATAGGAGTTAGTATAGGAGATAGTATGTGATATGACATCATCAAACCTATATATGGGCACATCACATTTTTTTCGTCACATAAAATTTAATAGTGTAGACAAAGCTTAACAAATATCAAGAGACAGGAAGTGACAAACAACCTGAAAGGTTTGAAAATACAATGTTTAAAGCTAAGTACAGTAATTTTATTCATTTCCGTCTCACCCTTCAAGCAAATTTAGGCCAGCCACTACTGACATATGAAAGACTTAAAATGAAGGTATAAAATATGACCAGCTCTTACAAAACCCGCCATTTTTTCGCAATTTCTAATTTCGCACAAGCACCCAAAACGCATGAGAATATCAGTATTTTGAACATTTCCATGTTTTGGAATTTTATAAAAAATATAATAAAAAAAATTTCTGCAAAATATCAATCACTAAATCTAACAGAACAATATGTTAAAATTATTTTCTCAAAACCTACATGGCTAATATCCAATGAATTATATATTCATAACCTTGCTAATACTCAGCAAATTTCCATCAAATAAACACTGTTTTAATGAAGAATTCATGCAGAACCTAAATATACCAAAAACTCAATTTTAAATTTGCCAGAGCCGGTCACAAACATAAAAGAGAGCAGAAGTAACGTAAATTAGTTTACCAGTATCTGTCCAATAAATTTTCCTGCCAACCCAATCCACAGCAATACCTCTTGGCTCCTCTACATTGCTGGTAACTACATCGCGCACTGCTCTTCTACCAGTCAGTTGTGTTCTGAAAGATATTAAGTAAAGCAAGAAAATATGTGGTTATTGTAATGCATAAATGTCTATGCAGATGATAAGGTTGCTTTGTGAAAGCAGTTAGGCGCAGCAGGAACGGTTTGGTGACCTAACCCCGAGGTTGGGGTTTCAATCCCTCTCTGTGCATTTCGCTTGTGTCCTTGAGCAAAAGTTCTTTATCTACGTTGCTTCTCTCCACCCAGGAGTATAAATGGGTACCTGGTGGGGTTGACTGATCCTGTGCCAAGATGGCAGCAAACACTTAAGCATGCGGACCCAATGACCAGGGAAAATCTTACAGCGCTTCGTATCTGTAAAGTAAGGCGCTATATAAATAACCAGATTAGATTAGACAATAAGTTAAGTTTGTTTAAATGCTCTTTGGAACTCCAATAACAATCTTTTTAAATTTCTTTTTCAATTTTATTCACTGGTATGTTGGATAAAATTATACTGAATTAAACTGAATCAATACTGATTAACTATACCCATACCTCTGGATTTTATGAGATATATCATCACACCAATATATGTTACTGGATGAAAAGTCAAAGTCCAGGGCAACGACATTGCTGAGGTCAAAGGCAACAACCTTGTAGTTGGTGCCATCTAAATCAAACCGACGAATATCAACTGTGTTGCTGAATGCCAAGAAGGGGTCAGCTGCTTCAGGCTCAGAGACAACTGTAAAACATCAAATACAAAGAAAATACAATGATTGAAAACTTAATTATCGTTAATCAGGGGCGGATCCAGAACTTTTCAAACCATTGGAGGGGGCACAACATATTCAGAATAATAGTGAGTAGCGCTAATTTCAATATATGCATTAAAATTTTAAAAAATAGTGGCAAAACATGACCCCCGTCCTGTGCCCACTCCCCCACCCCCCACATTGGATCTGCACCCGTTCATATCTGTAATAAGTTGTGGTGCTCACACTTCATGATAACTGAATTAAAAAGGTAAAAAAAAAAAAAAAATATATATATATAATAATTTTAAATAAATGATATTATTCAACACTATTATTTACATAAAAACAGATTGTACCAGTTATTGATTATTGTTTCAGGTTTTACTTTTTTCAAAAGCAGCATGGATAGATGAATAATATTAAATAGCACTGCTTCTCATATTGCAACACCAGCCATATATCCTGCCTATTTAGAATTATTTAATTACATGTGTCGTCAGTATCTATGGTGGGAATTTCAGAAGGAAAGTATAGCATTTCATAAAATTATTCTATGTAGAATTCATGAGAACATAAAACAACTGAATGTGTGATCAACTATTATTCAATAGGTTGTGAGAAGTATGTACACATATTACCAGACAAATTTCAGATAAAATGACAAGAAAAAAATACAAATAAAAAAATACTACTCACACTTGTTGATGTTAAAGAATATTAATAAATAGTAATAATCAGATACTAAGTAAGCATGTAAATGCATCATTGCCAACCAAGATGTATAAAAATAAATGAATACAGCATACATGAGGAACTCAATGGTTACGTTTATCACATTTAATAACATTGTACGACTCAGGAATTTAAAATTTAAAAATCCCAAATATTATAAGTCATTCAAAATTCAAGAAAATTAAGATTCATTTATAAAGTACATTAAGAAATTGTATACAAATTCTTGCTAAACAGTAAAAACATTGCTACTAAACTTAATTATAATAAAAAGTGTATTGACTTCAAAATTAACTAAAATCAAAATTTATAATTTTGTATTAAAAATTATTATGAACGTTACAAAACATTTGTACTTACAAAGAGAAATATAAACACTAATCAGTCGTATCACAATTCTTTTAGATGCCATTTTATGTAAACAAAATAAAACGAAAGCAGACTGTAATGAAACTTCTTGTTTGAAAATTGATGACCGACTGAAAGAGGTCCAGGTCAGGATTAGGCCTACAACTGTTTGAAACGAAGCTACTTGAATAATTAGATCTTTTGAATAGATTCATGGGCATTTAATTTGTTCATTTGCCGTTACAGCGTATCCACATCTCGAATTACATGCAACCTGACATAGGAGATGTAGTCTGGGACTAGGCCTCTCGGCCGTGTAATAATGGCATGATATACCTCTCAAAGCGCGCCCAACAGGCAAGAAGGGTGCCACCACTACTCTGTCACTGAACACAAAGATGAAGATTAACAGAAAGAAGAAGCCTAAAAGAAACACCAAGACTATTATAGCTTCGAATGAGAAGATTAACTTAAAACAAGTGCACATATCTTATCTATAAGCCTTGAACAAAAATCAATGAACTTACAATAACTAGTATTACTTATAACTTGGGATTTGTAGCCTTTTAAGTAAGTATTCACTCTCCAATTTTCTTTGGTCAGCTCAAAACTTCTGTCCAATTCCATTCAAGAAAAGGGCGCCACCTGGGAAAGTCAATAATAAGGAAAGAGGGGGCATACAAGTGTTAATTTATTTTTGGTGTCAATCACAACCTCGATTTTATTTAACATTTCTAGTTTATAACATGTCATAATTTGTTTGGTAAATTATAATTTAGATGCACGAAGCTTAGGTTTATTATTCTACTAGTTACACATGTGTTGGAGTCTTCTGGGTTTTTTTTTTTGGACCATTCCATTTAGAATCCTGGATGTGATGGATGAATGGATGATCTGATGAGAAGATGGCGCATCTAAACAGTGGTGGTGGGCGTGTAAATCTCGCTCAAAAATGGAAAGAAGTTGCCCAGAAAGAGTTATTGGAATGTCTTGACAAATGTGCAGGGAGTAAAGTACGTATAAATCTTTAATAATTCTGCGATTGTTTCATAAAAGGTGTATTTTATGTTTGCAGATGTAGAAGGAAAATCCAGGCCTCTGTTGCTGTTTCCTGGTGGAGCGAGGGTCGCCGATCGATAGGCCTATGGCTATACGGGGTAGAGTGAACGGTGTCTACCTAGACATAGGCCTAGGCCCAGGTGGACCCCAGCTAGTCGTCTTTATATTTGGTCTATGGAGTAGGCCTACAATTTAATTACGCTCAGTCTTTTTCCTTGACTAGAGTACGAAACACACGTAATTGTTTGTCTATCCTGAAGTGAAAACTAAGTAATAATATAATAATAATTAATAATATAAATAATTGTTATTATTTATTATGCCTAGCCTAGCTTAGGCCTGTTTATATATATATAAAAATTAGAGTTTCAGTCCATTAAAATTAAATGACTGGCTGTTAGAATATAATGTATCTTATCTCTATCTGTATTTGTTTTTTTTTCCCAGGCTATTGTTTGGGATGATCCACTCATCAGCCCAGTTGGCCTAATAGCTGAGTACTCATTACTAAAGGTACACTTCACAGCTGTTACATTTTGTAAATATTACAGCATACAATGAACAGGAATGATATGTTTGAATTTCCTGTTTTTTTGTTTGTTTGTTTTTTTTTCCTGCAGGAAAATGAAGTGGAGAAGATGTTCCCTCTTCGTGCAGGTCGTCTGCCGCAAAACAATGTTCAGAACGTGATCTTCATCACCCGACCAATTCTGAAGCTGATGAGGCTGGTTGCAGAGAACATTCGAGAGGAAGAAAAAGTTGGAGGTTTTAGAAAGGAGTATCACATATTTTTTGTCCCTGGCAAGAGTCTCTTGTGTGAGAATAAATTAAAGGTAGTCAAGTATTAGGTCACATAGAAAAAATTAAATAGATTATCAATCTTTTTTAAAAAAATTTATTGTTATGAGGTTGGTTGTTTTTTTTTTTTTTTTTTTTTTTTTTTTTGGAAATATGTTTTTTTTTTTTTTATTGATGAGGGAGGGACTGTTTTTATTTGGCAAGAATATTGTAAATATTGTATAAAAACTGGTTTAATTTTATTGTATTTTTAAAGAAACTATTTCTAGTCACGAAATTGTGTTGCTGTGTTGTTGTTGTGTTAAGCTGTTGAACTAAGTGATGCAGCAAAAAAAAATTTCTAATTTCACATTTTGGTCCTGCTCATTTTTTCAAACCAAATATACGATCAAAAGGTGAATGCACAAGACGCTCATCTCTCATTAATTGCCACAACATGACTTTCATTTGACCTCGTAATGATGTCACGTTAATTAAACTGGACATGTCTGAACGTTGAGCGTTCTCTCTCCTGAAATCTTATTGACGGCAGAATCTACGTTCAGGTCAGAACGAGGTCTGTACTGTTCCAAACGTGAGTGCATCATGTCTTTGCGTTTCTGACATCGTCGCATATGCATCATAGAGTAAAACATCGAAGTAGAACATAGAACGCATGTTCCAGATTAATGAATCTGTTGTATCAATCTAACGCTCCCCCTGTGGAGCCAATACAATTCTTAAACTCCCAGGGTGCATTTCTGTTGCAATTTTCTGATCCTACATCAACTTCATTTCACTTCGTATCTTAGGAGCTTGGTGTCTATGGAAATCTTAACAACATCGGTGAATTTGGTCTGGAGTTGCTCCCTCTTGACAGTGATCTACTCTCGATGGACATGACCTCCATTTTTAAGGTTAGTCTTGCATATAAGCATTTATTTGCTGTTGTCATAATCCCTATCATTTTATCATCATCAACTTTACCATAATCTTATTTCATCATCATCATCTTCACATCACTATTATCACCTTCATCATTAGCATTCTCATCACCATCATATTATCATTAACATCAACCTCATCATCGTCGTCATCAACATCATTAGTTTCTATTGTCTTTTACATAAGTATTTGGGCATGTGTATAATCCTTAGAAAAAAAATGTTGAATTTGTTTTATTCCGTAGGAGTGCTATCTTCATCGTGACCCAACAGGTATGTTTTATATGGCAAAGGCTCTGATGAAAATTCAAGCATTGTATGGTGTTATCCCAAATATATATGGTAAAGGAGAATATGCAAAAGTAAGTTGATTTTTCCCAAATACCTTTCCAAGTTGATATCTGTTAAAGGGGCATGGCACTTTTTCTTTGTTCATCTTCATCATGAAGAAGGAAAAATAGGTTAAAATATCTAATCGCCAGAGGGATAATAGCACTTTTTGACCCATGGAAAATTCTGCATATACCGATGAGTATATTATCCTGTTCATATCTACAGCAAGTATCAGATATGATATTAAGAATGAGAAGAGAGCTTGCAGTGAGTGAACGCCAAATCACGCCTCAGATAGACACCGTGCTGTTATTGGATCGAACGGTGGATCTCCTAACACCATTAGCAACTCAGCTGACGTATGAAGGCCTTATTGATGAAATTTTTGGCATATCTAATAGTGAGTAACCTAATGCAAAAACTATTTTGTCAAAATATATTGTTCATAAGAGGAGATGCTATATAATAATATATTATAATTTTTTTGTGTACTGAATACAAGCATATTAATAATTTACTGATGAAATATCTTATCAACTAAAAAATGAATAATGTAATTTTAAACAATATTTCAGTTATTTTTATATATCTATTTTTTTTAATCAGCCACGGTGAAACTTCCTGCAGCCAAGTTTGCTAAGAAGAATGAAGGTGACCAAGCAGACGTCGCGACGGAACCAAAGAAATTTCACCTAAATTCTGGTGATGAACTCTTCGCTGTTGTTAGAGATCGAAACTTCCATGCAGTTGGCACAGAGCTTAGCAGGAAAGCCAAGATATTGTCTGCTCAAGTTGAGGTAATACAAATCAAGTATAAAAAATTTTGTTTTTATTATGTGCATTACTGCATTTGTTAAAAATAATTTTGAAAAATTGAAAAAAAAAAATATTAAAAAAAACACAGAAAGTTTGTTGCACAAAGATTTATTAATTTAATTTTTATAATGACTATTAATGCTAATAGTGACTATATACCCTATTTTATTTGTTGGTAGGAAAGGAAAGGTGCTCGGACAGTGGGCGAGATCAAGGAGTTTGTCTCAAAATTACCGCATATTCAGGCAGCAAAGCAGTCACTTGCTACACGTGAGTAGGGACTGAAAATGCAATCTGTAGGACAAAAAGGAGGATGGGGACAAAAAGAAGAGGTGGAGGAGGATACAAAATATGATGAGGATGAAGGGGTGGTTATGAGAAGTGAGTGAGGATGAAGGTGAATAAATGGATGGTATAGGAAGGAGGATGGGTTGACAAGGATGATGAGAATGCATAGTAGAAAGGAAGGATGATGGGTTGACAAGGATGATGAGGATGCATAGTAGAAAGGAAGGATGAGAATGATATGAATGAAGAAGAAATGATGAGGATTTGGCATTGATAAAAGGATAGCATTGCGATGAGCTGATGATGCTAAAGATGACAATGTTTATGATTGTATCAAAAATAATCATATTTAAATTTTGTAATGATAAACTTGAGAGCAGCAGTGTTAATATGATGTTTACAGTGATGAAAGATAGTAGTAACAAGTGAGGTGGAATGATTAAGGCAAATTGTACAATAATGTAAATGAACACAATTTTTTTTTTTTACTTTATTTATAGAGGGTGATGCTTCCAGTGTATTCTGGAAAGTCAGCTAATATTCAGGGGCCCTCTTTAAATAAATTAAATAATCTGATGCTTTTATCAGTGAAGTCTCTTTATGAGACTTAGCGAGTGGAGTTTTTTTTTAGTCGCGAGAAAAAGTTCTGCTGTTACAGGAATTGAACCCAGGACCCTGGGATTAGAAGGCAAAGCATCTTAACCACTAAGCTATTCAACTCCACTCCAAAATTATGCAGATAATAATGGGAATAATTAAATTATAACAGCATTTTTGTTTTGGTTTTTAGACACTTCTATAGCTGAACTTGTCAAAGAAGTTACAGATAAGAGTGCATTTCTTGAATCATTACACATGCAGCAAGGTATGTTACCACTGTGTACTTGTGTCCAGTAATCACTCGCATGCCATGGAATCAAGAATAATGTAATCACATAGGCCAAATGCACCCTTTATTCAGGATAATATTGTTGATTTAGAGTTTTATAAGAATAATGTATAATATGTGAATAAATAACTATCCATTTGCTTCAGAGTTTTTGAGTGGATCAGAGACAGATAAAGTTAACAATTTTATTGAGGATTGTATCGGCAAGAAGGAACCTATAGTGAAGGTAAAACATTGCTGTACAATCTGTTTCTATTATAAACAAATGTAATATTTAAAACCAGAGATTCTCAAGCACTATCTGAACTGAAATTTAAGCACTGAATTTTACATACTGTACTTGCTGTTTAATGTGATAAAATTATTTGAGATGTAGTAGAGTATTTGTTTGGCTAAGCAAGGACTTTTAAATGTACAGTGAAAACTCCTTGGGCTACGTGCTATTGTTCCTGCCTTTTATGACTCTGGCAGGTTTGAATTTGGGTCTGATTGCTCAGCCTCTCAACTATTTTTTTGTCTGGTACATGCTGCTTAGCGATAAACTGTGGCTGCCGCGAGTCTTCAAGCCCAGCCAACAATTTACAGTTTCAGTTTGCAAGTGTAAAAAAAAGTAAGTTTATTATTATTTTATTATTTATTGATGACTTCAGGTTCTTCGATTGGTGTGTATGCAATCATTGACCAACAGTGGGCTTAAACCAAAAATTCTAGATTTTTACAAAAGGGAAATTTTACAGGTAAGAATAAAATCTTTCAATGATTCTCAATATTGTTTTTATATTGTTGTATATTTTGTTGTTGTTAAAGTTACTAAATCTTTTATAAATACTAAGGAAATGCTTGCAAATTAAGTATTATGATTAGAATAACAATATTAATATCCAGAATATTTTTTACCACCAGACTTATGGCTTTGAACATATTGTCACACTCCACAATTTGGAAAAAATTGGTTTGTTAAAACAGCAAAGTCAGAAGTCGTACTCAACGATTCGTAAAACACTCAAACTAGTGATGGAGGAAGTCAATGAACAGGTACACAACCCTTTTATCTATTATTACAGGATGGTGAATTGCAAAGGCTCATGAGAAATGTGTTACTATGAGTTTGTGATCCTGATACCAAAGAGTATAGAACTGTAAGTGGTTCAACTCTAGGGGTTCGTTGGAACGCAATCCTGTCTCAAAAAGTACTACCTCAAATGTGAGGTCTCAACACGAATTGAGACGCATCGTTGGTGAAATCATATTGAGATTTTCACCAAAAGAGGCCAAAGTCAACATTTTTACAAAATTTTGATTTTAATGCTTTGGAATAACTTGATACTTGTATTTTATGATTGTATACTTTGTAAGTAAATTTCTTGCCAAAACAGTGTTCTCTGTACATGTTCGGTAATTCTAGTCATATAATTTGTACAGGTTAGTTTATCTTTGAGGTCGATTTTCTCAAAACGTGGTTCTTATACACCTAATCTTTAAATGCTCACATTTCTGGATTTACTTATAGTAGGGAAGCCATTCAAAGACCAAATGAAAGCTTATAATGTGATCTACCCAAATATAATATAAAACTCAATTTTTGAATTTCTAACCATGAGACTAATTTTGTGGTGAGACCTCACAAATACAGAACACACGTTCGAGCCTGGAACTTGATGAAAATTCTAATAGGGCGCCCCCTACCTTGTGGTAGTACTTATTCAATGTTTCAATGCGTGCATACAAAATCAGGGCAGTTGGACCGCTTGCAATTCTGTACTTTTTGCTGATATATTAAATTTAGAGACAAATGAATTAAGGAGGAAGCCAATGACAATGACCACTCCACCCTCTCCCCCCCCCCATATCACATAAATAGGAGAAACTTGATAATGTTTAATGATATTTATCTTGATTTATCTCAATTATTTTTAGAATCCAAATGATATATCATATGTCTTCAGTGGTTATGCACCATTGTCGGTTAGGCTAGCTCAATATTTGGCCAAGCCTGGATGGCGGAGTATTGAGGAGGCATTAAGATTGCTTCCAGGCCCATTAGTGGAGGAGAAACAGCAAATACCAGTAGGCCTAAGAAAAAAACGTAAGTACCGCTGTAACATTATTATATCTGCTCTTTCATTGATCTGCAGTGCAGTAAAACATTCCTTGTTCTTTAACACAAGAAATAATCCATCAGTTTATGTAAAAAATAGTACAAATACTTTTGATAAACAAACAATTAGTAAAAAATGCCCACATTTTAATTATTTCGGGTTCTTGGATCTCCTCTATAAATTGAATTTTCTATCTTTAGGTTCACCAGGAAGTGATGGAGACAACCAGAAAATGACGTTAGTAATTTTCCTCGGCGGTGTAACCTTTGCTGAGATTGCTGCCCTGCGGTTCCTGTCTCAACAGGAAGATGGTAAGTAGCAGAGATGTAGTGGATAGTAATGGATTAATGCATTTTTATAGGTCAAAGGTATCGGTGGATTAATCTCAGTTGGCTAATCTGGTGGTAGCCACTGTGTGTGTGCTGAACCGTGGAGATCTCTAGGTCCCCGGTTCAATTCCCATTGCTGCCTCTCCTTGTGTTTCAGCTGGAGGGCTGAAATACAAGTTACAATAGCGCACCGTCTTTCGGATGAGACGTTTAAGCTGTTGGTGCCGTGTGCATTTATGGCCCTTGTGTACGTTAAAGAACGGAGTAAACTCTTCAGAAAAGTGTAGGGGATTGTCTGCCAGTGTACTGCCCAATCACCACCAGAAGGACCCCGCTGGAAATAAGTCTTCCTCTAGACTTTCATGGGCTATCCTATGCTTGGTGTTTACACCAAATAAATCCAATCCACTCTAAAAGAAAACATTTAGAAGCAGAAGTACTGTATCTAAACACAGAACTTGATTTTATGTTTAAAATATCTTTTGGTCTTTTCCTCTGTCATGTTGATGTTCATATCAAATTTAACCCCATTACTAGTATAAAATGAATCAAATTTTTATCAACAGTAACTCCTCAATTCTGTACTTAATTTTTCAGCTCCAACTGATTATACAATAATTACTACTCAAGTAATCAATGGTACAACTTGGCTTGAGTCTCTAATGGAGGATATTGGAGTAACCAATCAAGAAGAGGGCGGGGCTTCACCATTTCGATGATGTGACTAATCAGGAGGTCAGAGCTTTGCCAATAAGACACTTATCCACCGAATACAAAAAAAAGAGACGGGGCTTCCATCATGGGAAGGCACAGGACTGTTTATAGGCAGGGCCTCAAAACCTCTGCTACCATAGAAACATCTGCAAGCACCGTTGGAGCTTAAATACGTTGTTGATCACCATGCAATCACAATAAATTTATTTACATGTGCAAGGAAATTTCCTCTGTGCACCCTGCTGGTACCACTGCCTGTGATGGCATCTGTTAGGCGGGGGACTCTCTGCGTTATACAACGAATCCAACTTCGCTCCCTGTGCTAGGCATCTCTACGCCATCTGCTGATTGTCGGTTGCAGTTCGAACAGATCGTCATTGAAAGTGATCCGTTGCGGATGGAGATAATAGACCAGATAGATGGCTCGGGTCATGTGACTTATAGTGGGTATTAGGGTTTTTTTACATTTATCGAGATCGCGAGGCGAAAGTGCATTGAATATGGCTTCGCCTTGTTGTTGATGTAAGTCACATCATATATGTTGCAAATGTTGGTTGGTATGCGAGTTATAATTTGGTAAATCATTGAGAAGTGTTCCAAAATTAAATTTTCAAAGACTTTTCAGTTTGGTGTGGGAATAAATCCTGGAAGCCCTGGTCAAGGTACGGTACCTATTCGACTACAGAGATATATAGAGTCGAGGCATAACAACTCCTTCCCTGCTCCAGGCCCTGGTCAATGTATGGTACCTTCAAGACGTGCGTATTGCTCCAGTGGAGTCGTGCCGGCTGAGGTACTTTTTAGGCCTGGCCTAAGTCAAGAATATTATTCATGGCAAATGAATCTCACCATTCGTTGCAAGAGTTATTTTACAGTTATTTTAAATCCAAAATTAAATCATAGGATGTTTGTAGTTGCTGCCAAGGATAATGATCATCGTATGACAGATTATTATTACGTACTGGCATTAGGATGTACCATCCCAACCAGGCCTATTATCACCAGTCTGGTTGAGCAATCAGTACCGTTAAGGGTTATTTTCTATTTTATTACCTACAGTACACGACTACAGAGATATATAGTCGAGGCATAACAACTCCCTCCCTGCTCCGGGCCCTGGTCGAGGCTTAACACTCACAGTGCAGTCTAGTAGTAGGCCTATACATATGTAGCCTACCGTACACTAGCAGCATTTCAGAGCCTAAATAAAATGCAGATTGCCAAAGTAATTATAAATCACTATTTAAAAATTAATATAGGCCTGCCTTACTTTGGGTCACTGTCTAAAAAACATAACTCTCTCAATATACTGTGTTCAATGAGCACACTGTGGTTTACGATGTTGATGTTTACATTTAGTACCCACTATATGTCCCGTGACCAGTAATAGCTGGAGTTGCCAATTCAGTCTATTTGGAGTATAGCTTATTATAATCCTCCTTGCAACTCTTGAGTTATAGCTTGGTGGTTAAGAAGCTTGTTGTCAAATCCTGTATTTGCCTGTCTACTATTGCTCAAAATAAGATTGGTAGATAATTTGTTGCATACTCCTTCACACATCTAAATTGTTGCCATTTCTCCTGTTTTCAGCATAAGTAATAAAACGCTTTAGTGGCATCGGACAACAGTGGCATTTTAATCAGATGAACCAGCCATGCCTTAAAAGAGGAATTGCTGTTAAATTACAAAACCATCTGCCAATGTATTAGGTGATTATATTAGTGTGGCGATATAAACATGTACTGTATTGTACTCGGACATTCCTTAATTATTTCAGGAATATACTGAAAAATATGTGAAATATATAAGTATTATCTGCTTATTTTATTGTAAAAAGAAAAACTACAGAATAAATTTAGAAACCAAGAGCTGTTTTTGTTTATTTAATCATTTGTTGATTTGAACATTTATTTTCAATCAGTATTAAATTAATTCATAATTCATCATTTTGAGTTATTTAGTTAATATTATAAAAATCTTGACGTTATCCATGAACAATAGACACTCACGGGCCATGTACATTATTCCCTAAATTTCTAATTAAATAAAGTTTGTTTAATCTACTTTCCCAATTCTTCAAAATAAATGTATTTAATAACTACACAGTTAAAATACAATAGATTTGAAAAATGCTACACGGTGTAATATTTGTTATTCTTCACTCCTACAAACCCTGACTGATTAATTTACTTAATTTTTCATAAAAAGTAAAAATAATGTCTAATGGGGTCTGGAATCCAGGAAACTAAAAACAATACAGGGTATAGAAATTATAGACATTTATGGGCCTGCGAGCCAAAAGTTAAAAATCTGAGCATTTTAAGCTGTTTTAAAAACGATTTCAGGGAGTGTTTGTACCGAGTACATAAACAAAAATATTTTTAATAAAGCCATACAATTTGAGTTTCAATGTATGGTTAATTTGAGCACCCGAACTATGAACACAAACATTTCATTACTCAAAACAAACAAAAAACTGATCAATTTTTAGAAACGTGTCAGTGAATTAACTAATAATGTAAATACTGTACTCTAATGCCTCAAGTTACTGCTAAAATACCACTTTTATATTTTAAATAAAACCAATTTCTTCTAATTTCAAATACATTTACCCCTGAATTTGTGATAATTCGTTATCACACATAGACTTTTGCTAAATGCGTGGCAAATTTATGATCACGCATGCATGTTTCATCCAAAATCACTTCGAAATGCTGGACCACCCCGCACGATGCAAGATGGTTAGTAACTATGCAGATAAATAGCCTGGTGTCTTAACCACTAGACCATGGAGCTTGCGCTTAGTAGCTAGTGTTGTATCATATCCCAAGTAGCAGCATGTACCGCAATACTATTTCAATGTATTTTTATATATTCAAATAAAAATCTGTCCTTTGTGGCATAGATACTGTTCTCTGTTTTTACCTCATCTTTATTTATATTTTGTTTTGTAGTATTGTTACGGCTCATTCCACAATTTTTAGCATGCAAAACATTGAATTTTTTACTCCCCTACACTAGTGATAGCCTGCGTGCAATTCAATAACTGACGATGGTAGTAGATTGCCGAAACATGTCTTGTTGGGGCCTTTTAAGGCCATAAAATACTGGATTAAATATAGGCTTTGCCTATGATGAAGATACGACCTGTTGTGTTGTTTTTGAAAATTATTAGCTGTCTGCTCTTAAATCGTTCCTTTGGCAATATTCAAATATATTTTTTAAAACTAATAAAAGATATTGTGAATGTAACACAATGTGTATTATTCTTGTGCGAGGTTTGCTGTCAATTTTTCTGTGGTGGAATGGCAGTTATACATCTTCATTTCATATTGCTTCCTTTTATCTCCTACTTTATATTAATATTTATTGCCACTCAACCACTCTTATGGTACTGTTAGGGCTCTTAAAAACTGTTTCTAAATATCATTATACCATTATTAAAGGTAAAGTAAAAAGACCCAGTGATTTGAATAATATGAAATCACCAATGACATAGGAGTAAACGTGCCTCAGCACAGAAGAGCTGGGAAGTTGTAGGATATTAACCTGAGTGTCTATAGACAACAGATCAAGATGTCTATGGACAAGAGACAAAGGGTATACTGTTGTCATTCCAGAGGTCCATAGACTGCAAAACATAAGGTCTGCAGAATGTGTCATTAGAGTTTGGAGCAGGCTACTGAAGTTGAATCCTCGGCATTGGAGCATGCTAGAGCACCCATAGGGTCCCAGGCAGGCAGTACTACAGGTTCCTGGTCCATGATTGCCAATACATCTGCAGGAACATATGTTTTGTCAATCACCACTTCGTATAGATATTCCGAGAACCAGTTGTCTGTCATCATTAGATATCCTACAACATTAAAAAAATGAATGGTGTAATTAAGTTGACATTTACTGAACATTAGATGGCGGTATACAAAGAAAAGAACTGTTTTGAAAAGCAAGATTCTGTTACCTAGTAAAGTTATCTATTCCTGGACTACACACAAATGTATTATAAATTCTGGATTTATGTAGCACCTCACATTGTCACATTACCTCAAGGCTCTTAACAACAACATAACAGAAAAAAACATAAACATCAATAATAATGAGACAAACAAAGTCTTGCCAAACAGCACAATCAGAATGTGTGGTATTCAAAGGTAAGACTTGAAGGAAAGTAAACCTCTCATCTCCAAACCTCACAGTATCTATAGTTTAGATAATACTGTAGTATTAACCTTTGTTCCTACTGTGTGTCCTCATTCTGGATCTAGGATTGCTGTATGTTTTCCCAAACACAATAAAATAATTTTCAACATTTTTATCTGCTTTTCTTGATTGATCACTGTATTTTTTTAATTTTTTTTTTTTTGAGATTTGTTTTTATAGTATAGAAGGCCTCATTATTGCCAGCTATTGCTGGTTTGAGTCGCCTTCATTAAACAATTCTATCTTCAGCAGTCTCAAAATGAATGACGAATTGAGCATGGTGTACGGCATTTCTCTATAGTGCAATGAGATGGATGGTTATTTTACTCTCCACCTGATTTCTTACTGGACAAAACTTTAGCAGTTTTTAGTCTGTCTTTGTATTCCCAAAAATAAACATTGTGAGTGATATGTTTGGTATTAAATTTCAAATCAATAAAAGACATAATGGACCTTCCCAAAGTGTCAAATCAAACTCAACAACTGACCAATCAGATCAGGGTCAGGAACATGAGCTTTTCCCACAACAAATTTTATCCCACAAACATGTTTATAAACATTTACAATGTCATTTTTGGGCCTTAGCAACAGTATCCAGGGGGTGGAGCTTAGAACAACTTTTTACCTTTGTTTCCTCTTTCCTCTCCCCATGAGTTCTCAACTCTCCACTTTACTGTCTTCATTCCATTGTTCTCTTCCGTGGCGGCTTCATCGATGGATACTGCTGAGAACACCATAGCGTGAGTCATTAAAGATTCACCATAGATAAGCCTGTCAGACTTGGATAGACCATTAACATTCGTATCAAACACCACCTCGTAATTATGCCTGCAATACAAATGAACGATCAATGTTTTTGTGCATAGAGATCTTTCTGATGACGCTAATAAAAATATAAATCCAAAAATCAAAGGAAGTAAACCTTCAATTTAATTCAATTTATTGACCATCAAGGGCTATTATCTGCAAGATTACAATAAAATACAAAAAACGGAAACTTGTATAATATACACCCATCCCAAACCTGCAACTCTCCCCACCAACACAAAAAAAAAATGACTTAGATCAAAATATAATAAGTTGGGGAAGACTACAGTATTTAAGGAGTTTGAAAACAGGTTCTAAAAAGATCTAAATCACTCCTTCTATCGTCTATCTACACCTTAACCTCAATGTTGTGTTTTACAATTTTGAAATGCAAATATTAATCAATTAGTAATAAATCATAAATATTAACCATATTAGCTTACTGATCCATGTTGAGGACTCCGGACTTGCCGTGGAAATGCTTGCCAACATCACAACCAAACCATACTGCCTGCAAAAACAAAGTCAACATGTTGACTCAGGATCCTCTTAAGAGTGAAAAGAGAAAATACAGAAAATATTTTGTGAAAGTTGGGTCAAGATGATGGAGGATGGGAGATGATGGAGGATGGGAGAAAATGGAACATTGAGTTTTTAGAAGACATTGTTTGAGTGCTCTGAATGGATGATAATGATTATCATGATGATGACAATGATGATGAGGGATAGTGATACTGACAATGATATTGACCATGGTGATGATGATTTAATACAAGTCACAACAACGATGATCATGATTATGACGATGATAATGAAAATGATTATGACGATGATGATGACTATGACAATGATAATGATGACAATGAAAGATGGCAAAGGTGATGAATGATAATGATAATGATGATACTGACAATGATGATCATCATAATCATAATCATGTTAAAAACAAAACGCAATTACCTCTCCAGCCTTAATAGAAGCTGCAGTCATCTGTTTCATACTCTCTATTGGCTGATTAATGTAAAGGGTTTTACGTCCACCTATCATATTGCCTAGATACTCAACGGTGTATAGCTTGCCATATGTATTTGTTGGTCTTGGATCATTCACTATACAAACCTACAAACAGATCAAATCATTGTATATATTAAAGATCATCAATCTCCAGCAAATTCACGATGGTTGCATGTTTCCACTACTGTATTATGAATAAATTCTACCTGAAATCAACTGATCATGGGTATCACAGCTCACAGTAGAATACCTGTACAATGATGTGCTAACAAATCTCAATAAACCAGATCTTTTGGAACCCCTGACAAAAAAACACTTAGCTTAAATGATTACTCTTTGTTTGACATCAACATTCGTTGTTCTTGTACAACAGCATATGCATCTATTAAAAGGTCTCAAATCAATTTTGATCCTGTCAAACTTTATTTGACAAAAACATGTGACGTGCCTAAATATGGTCATGATGACATCACATCATGACCATATGTAGGCACATCATGACTATATATGGGCATATAACAGTTTTTTGTCAAAGAAAATTTGATAATCTTGACAGACTATTAGTGTATTAATGAGGGACACTTATCAAATACAAGTACAGTACCTTATCATTGACATCATAAAATGGCTTAACATGTTGCTCATAGAAGTCCTTTGGCGTTATTGGTCCTATCTTCTTGTAAACTTTGTTCTTGTCATAGTAATCCCAAGTGAAGGAGGTAGGAGGAGTTCCAAGGCATATAGACACTATACGATGAACCTGTAGAATGAATATGAAATGGTAACATCAAGTGAACTGTGCAATCATCAAAGACTAGAACCAATAAATAGACACCCATTATGAATGTCACACTGTTTCATTGTAGATTATTGTAAGCCCATTTTTGTAAATCGTCACCTTTAACACTGTAATATTATAGTCTTGCACCGGAGGAAATAAATTTCTTAATATGTTGTACAAATGACTTTTCTAAGATATAAAATGGTTGTTTGACGAAATACTTGTGAATGGTTAATGAAATACAGATTTTTTAAAATTTAATGGGGGAAAAAAGGTGAAAAAAAGTTGGTTATGCTCTTTTTAATCCCACTTTTTAAATATTCAAAAGTCTGTATCTTATTAACTCATCACCATTTTTGTGTCTTTAAAAAACCAGCTGCACAATATACAACAATGTTTATTTCCTCCAGAGTCCGGCTTCAACACTGTACTGCACCTATTATCAGGTTTGCTGTTTGCCACTAATTCGTAAAATCTTTAAAGTAAACTGAATCCTCGAATAATCGACTGATTAGTTAAATGATTCATAAATTGTGAATAATTGATTAGTTAATTGATTTAATTGATTAGAGTGTTTGACAAATTGATTGAATGATTAATTGATTGATGGTTAATTGTTTGAATTACATCAATTATTATATTCATTGATTGACTAATTAGTTGATTGGTTAGTTGACTGGTTGATTGATTAATTGGTTGAATTAAATACAATTAATATATATAAATTATCTTTCTTACCACTTGCATCATGCCGAGTATCTCTGCATTGATTTCTTCATCAGTTTTCTTCTCCTGGACCATCTCATTTAGTTTCTTAGAAAATTCACGTATCTGCAATTGAATTCAATGATAGGGAAGGTTGGATCTCAAGCTCTTTAAGAATCATCAAACTTTTCAGTTAGAGTAAGAAACTCTTTCAAAAACATAAATGTAAGTATTCATCAAATATTTTTTAAACTGGTCTTCTTAAACGATCAATTTTAGTAACTAGAAAGCACTTCTCATCTTGCAATATTTCGACATTAATTATGTCATCATCTATAACATAATTAATGTTGAAATATTGAATCCTGACATGATGGCATGAATTTCCATACTTGGAGTATGCATTATACTATCTAATCTAAACTTATTCCTCCATGCACAGAACAAAGACATTTAACCTAGAGTATTCACAATCTACTAGATACCCATTTGGGTTAGAGACAGATGTAGATCAAAAGCCTTGCCAAGGACATAAGCAATTGCATAGAGGGATCAAACCCTGACCTCAGGATTGAGAAACCACTGTGTTACACACCCCCACAAAATATTCAAGGTATATTTGTATGGTTATTATCAAGTCTGATGATGCTCTATAGAGGGCAGCACCACATTCAACCTTATACCTTATTTTTCAGTAACATATTCATCTTTGACGAAGCCTCTGAGGTATAGACATCTTTGAAGAGTTTCTTCGGCATCACGCCGTACTTATTTATCAGGTTCACGAGCATGTCCCACTGACCGCCATCTTCCGTTGGATTTGACAGAAGAAAACTAACAAGCCTGCCCTCTGGAGTCTCACCTTTCTTAAAAACTTCCACATATGAATGGAGGAAGTAGTTTATTCTTTCTATCTGTTATACATTTAAAAAAAAGATAACAATTAAAGAAATGAACTTTAAATTATCATCTAAAAAAGCTCTAAAGCTTTAGCTACAGAAATTGTTGTGTTGCAAAGGCTGAATCAGGGCTGGAAAAAGCATGACTGGTAGTCGGAGGCTTCGTGAATGTCCCGGAGACATTTTTGGGGAATAAATTTAAAAAATAAACAGTTGGGCTATAATATAGTGGAGGCATTATATCGAGATAATTTTCTTGGTCAGAGGCAATTGATAAACACTTACAACATGCAACATGCATCACACAGACCATGGAGGAATAAGTTCAAAAATTAATCTAAACTTAAAAACCGAAAGGTCCACTGATTAATCTCAGATAAGATAGTATATACATACTCCAAGTATCGAAATGCATGCCATCGTGTCGGGATTCAATATTTCGACATTAAACATTAATCATCAATATTGAATCCCGACATGATGGCATGAATTTCCATATTTGGAGTATGTATTATACTATCTAATCTAAACTTATTCCTCCATGCACAGACCAAAGACATTTAACGTAGAGTATTCACAATCTACTAGATACCCATTTGGGTTGACAGACAAATGTAGATCAAAAGCCTTGCCAAGGACACAAGCAATTGCATAGAGGGATAAAACCCTGACCTCAGGATTGAGAAACCACTGTGTTACACACCACCACAAAATATGCAAGGTATATTTGTATGGTTATTATCAAGTGTGATGATGCTCTATAGAGGGCAGCACCACATTCAACCTTATACCTTATTTTTCAGTAACATATTCATCTTTGACGAAGCCTCTGAGGTATAGACATCTTTGAAGAGTTTCTTCGGCATCACGCCGTACTTATTTATCAGGTTCACGAGCATGTCCCACTGACCGCCATCTTCCGTTGGATTTGACAGAAGAAAACTAACAAGCCTGCCCTCTGGAGCCTCACCTTTCTTAAAAACTTCCACATATGAATGGAGGAAGTAGTTTATTCTTTCTATCTGTTATACATTTAAAAAAAAGATAACAATTAAAGAAATGAACTTTAAATTATCATCTAAAAAAGCTCTAAAGCTTTAGCTACAGAAATTGTTGTGTTGCAAAGGCTGAATCAGGGCTGGAAAAAGCATGACTGGTAGTCGGAGGCTTCGTGAATGTCCCGGAGACATTTTTGGGGAATAAATTTAAAAAATAAACAGTTGGGCTATAATATAGTGGAGGCATTATATTGAGACAATTTTCTTGGTCAGATGCACAAACATTTTTTTCCAGGCCTCAGCTGAATGACTGAAGTATTTGTTTATTATACACTTCAACAGATTGGTGCTACTAAGACTACAACTCTGGTCTCTATGATGTTGGTAAATGTGAAGTTCATAAAATTAACAATTTTTTGGCCTGATATTATATGGAAAGACTGTCAAAGTATCAAGATTTTGGCGAGATTGTCATATTTGTTAGCCGCTCTCCTTCTATTTTGCTATCTTTCGATTAAATTACTTTTGGCCATAAAGAAAGTGGAAAACACAATATGAGCCGCTGCAGGATCTGACAATCTGGTAAATTGAAGTACAAAAAACAATGTCCTAAAAAAATATATTATATATAAAACAACACTTTTTGTATAATATTGCTATCTCTGGCCTTGAAAAAAAAAATTCTTCTTAAACTCGAAAACATCCACAAACCTTATCCCAAAGAAATAGATATGATTGGCTGAATTCAAAATCTTCAAGTTGCATTTGTTTCATGAATGGTAACCGCATTGCATTTAAGCAAGCAAAGATCCAACATCGACCACTTGCCTTCTGATTCGTCACTGGTTTTACTTCAGGAACCTATGAAAATTAGTCAGAAAATTGTCCATCAGCCAAGTAATTACCTATTCCTATATAAAATATATTCACCTCGGCTCCGCCTCCTTGAATGGAACAGTGAATCTTTCAACTCACGAAAATATTTTTCCCATTGCACTCATAAACATCCATTATTTGTATACCATTCCACTAAATGTTATGATGATCCATTCATTAGTTTTTGCAGAATCAGATAATGATTACATTACCTCCTTGATGCAGGTACGGTAATAATTTGAAAAGATAAGGGGACTGAGTCCTGGTATACTGATCACAGTAGGCAACTATTATCTCCAAGGGACTAATCAAAATTTCTTTGTTGATTTCCAACAAGAACAATATATACTGTAAATATAATTGACTTTAGAATACTAACATGGATTTTGACTACTACTACTGTATACACCAGTTCCAATATAACAAAAGCAGTTGCATTGTTTTGTCATGGTACGGCCATGTAGTGGTATGACCTCACAAATTGCAATCTAGTAGCTTCAAAGATTTTAAAAATGTAAAGACCTGTCCAGACTATCAACTATCATTTGATAACAACATGTGACATGCCTAAATATAGTCATGATGACATCCCATCATGACCATATATAGGCACATCATGACTATATATGGGCATACAACTGTTTTTTGTCAAAGAATTTTGATAGTCTGGACAGAGCTTAAGAGACAGTTCATAATTGCTGCACACATTTGATTTCTTTTGTTGCTAAAAAAACAAAAAAAAAACACTGTTATCCTTATACTGAATGTGTAATACATTTACCTTATATGTGTAAGCATGGGAAACTGTCTGAGACTCAGTATGGTCCATGCAGACCTCCAGAGGATCGTATTTAGTAACCACATTCTGGGCAAGTCTGTTCTTTGGTTCTGCTAAAAAAGCTGTCTGGAACTTTTTGATGATGGCGTTGGTAATTTCTGTAAGAAAAAAGAATATATTGAATGTTAATATAAATCAAATTCATTTTTTTACCATTAGCAAAATAAAATAAAATAATTAAATTGTGTTAATTAAAACAACAAAAAAAAATGGGCTTAAGTATTCATCAGACAGGAAACCCCCATTCGGACACAGCTTGTCAGACAAAAAAAGTGTGAGTTTGTTTTAATCCTATGTGCATATGATCTAAAATATCTCAAGCAGTACTACAGTAACTTAAAATTGCTCAAGAAGACTGCAAGTACCTCATTGGCTGACAGGTACAGTAGCCTCGCTGATTGGCCCAAACTCTCTGCCACAAGGCCAGACCTAGGCTAGGCCTAACATGAAATTACTTGACAGGTCTAGGTAGGCCTAGGCTAGGGCCTAGCACCCTAGCTAGGCTATCTGACTGAATTACAGTCAAAGCGTACCCATGCCAACCCATACCCACAAACCGTACCCAAATTTTGGTCAACCCAGTACCCAGAATTTTAGTCAACCCGTACCCATCTTTGATCAAACCATACCCATCGTTAGTCAAACCGTACCCAAGTTAGATGAACAGTATTATTTACTATATAGAACATTACACAAATTATATTGTCTATTTAGATATTAATCATATCATGTATTATGAATGCCTAACTTACCGATTAGAAGATGTATTCTAATATCTTTGATAGGATGCATTCAATCAAGAAATTTATGATCGCCGAAGAAGCCGAACACGCAAGTTGGGGGCGCTACATATTATGGCTCCATTTGTGGTGTCGTTATTTGTTTTCACGTATAATTAAGAAGTTATAATTTTAGATTATTATTGTTAGGCCTACGTATACTGTAGTTAAGAAGTTATAATTTAAAATTATTATTGTTAGGCTTACATA
>NW_022752171.1:304562-310353 GCF_011630105.1 Anneissia japonica
ATATATAATAAAGAAATAAAGAATAGACCCAAAGTCAAAAGAAAAGAGAAAGAAAAAATTAAAACCAGGGAAAATTAATGAAAATAAAATTGAAAATTATGAGAAAAGATAAAAAAAAGGCCCAGAGAGAAAACTTACCTTAATAATATTAGCAGCAACAACAATCTTACAGACCACACAAGATCGTACAGATACAAATATGTTTTGGGTACGGGTTGACCAAAATGACGTGGGTACGGATTGACCAAACGTTGGTACGGATTGACCTAAATTTGGGTACGGTTTGACCAAAGTGGGTATGGGTTGGTATGGGTACAGGTTAGTTTGGGTACGGATTGACCGACACCCATCCGACTGGGCTATTTATGCCTATGGCCAAGCCTCTAGGCCCCTGCCAGGGCCATGCCTGGGCTAATTCTCTCCTCCCAAGTCTCCATCTGACGTCATAGCAAAGATTTAGAAAATCAAAAAGTAGGACTACTATCTAGGGGCCTAGGCTAGGCCTCTAGTAGGGGGCCTACTAGTACTACTAGGTCTGGTCTAGCCTAGTCTAGCTAGGCCTAGCATAGCCTAGACCTGGCCTACTACTAGGCCCAAGTAGTAGTTGTCAGTCAAAAGGTAGGCCTACATCTCCTTCACCCTGCCTAACCTAGCCATATATAACTCTCAGCGCTGCTTAGCCTAACTAGGCCCAATTTTGGGCTAGGCCAGAGCCGTAGATAGAGAGAGTTTGGCCAACTTGGCGCATGGGCGCCATGTTGTCACCAAACAGCGTGCGCGCGTATAGCTTTATAACATTTTATAAAACACTGATGCTGCATAAACTTTCTTTCATTATTCTGTTCATGAGGACAATTCAATTATGGGATTTTAACATATCATTGTAAATATCATATATAATCATATTTACCTAATTTTGGAATTAATATAATCAGTGACGTGCTGTATTATTTCGAGAAGATAAAGTGAGAACGATTCTTTATTTTTTTTTCGTTACGATTATCTTTTTGTTTTGAAAGTCTATTATCTAGGCCTAGGCCTATACCTAGTTGCTAGCAGCCTCCTCTATAGACTATAGCATGAGGCTCCTAAGAGACAACACTGCAGAGGAGAAAGGTTGGTTGTACAGACAGAGTAGGTTTGTGAATCGTCGGCGATAATATGTTAATTTCGCCTGTAAATGAATGATAAAAATATTAATAACATGAAGTTTTATAATTGTATCTAGGCCTTTAGGCCTATGAATTCGTAAACTTTAATTTATGAAATAATATGCTGGTCATCTTCAAACCAATACAAATAGCCTAGGCCTATTTGTAAATTTTAATCTAAACAATAAATCAAAGTTGAAGAATTATTGCATTGAGAGAAATTTGTGTACAACATATGCCTAATCATTCATAATCAAGAAGCTATGCCTTGTAAGTAAAATAGCAGCATTCTCCACACTTCTGTGTGAGTTATAATATTATCATTATTACTGTATTATTATTTATTATTATAATTATTTATTTATTTATTTATTTATTATTTATTACTATTCATCGAAATTTTGATTTTTAATTTGTAAAACATTTAAACGTTTTGATTTAAAATATGTATTAAAACAATCAATATATTATAATACAATTAGGCCTATATCTTTAAAATATATTTTTATCTTTAAAATCTTTAGCACAATTAATTGATTTGTAAAGCACAATTGGGCATGTTTGCATAGCACAGGACTCCTTGGACAAGTTTTCGCTTTTATTGGAGGATTCAATTTTTATTTTTAATTATAATTTAAGCTACCTATGACTGATTCTTCATGTAGCTTTCTGGAAATTTAGTTATATAATTTAACAGCAAAGTGCAACATTGCATCTTTTTATAAATTATTGCTGCTTGAAAATCCTTTTTTTTAAAAAAATTATTATCATCGTAATTAAGCCGATTTAAGTACTACATTAAGGTGTTCGGCCGAAGAAGTACCGAAATTTAGGCCTGTCTAGGCCTAGGCCTAGTATTAGTAGGTGAATATATATTACCGCGAAGTGGGGCGGGCGGTGGGCGGCGGTACATGCCTTATATATAATTTACTACGTGGTTAGCGAGATTTTTCGATCGCCATGCAAAGTTAAAATAAAATCCCAAATCCTCCTCCTTTTTGGAATTTAAGGAAATTAATACATTTTTGTTTCTTTGTTGGATCGATTGCAGCAACCCCAAACCCAACATAACGGTATTTCACATTATAATTATAGCATTAATCATCTATAATATTACTGGTGGTAACTTCTTACTCTATCGCGTTGTTTTGTTTTGGTGACAACATGGCCGGTGTAAGTCACGTGATTGAAACCGAGTTTGCCAAACTCTCTCTATCTACGGCTCTGGGCTAGGCCTAGTCCCAGGTCTAACAAAAACTGGGCAAATAGCCTATATATGCATGGTTGCGTGCAAGATTAACCATTATTAATACAAACCTCCATCTTTACTACTTGTAGTCATGATTCCTTTTAATTAAGGTGAGTTAGCTGATATGATTAAAAATCAACTAAAAATGAGTGGTGTTCAAACTGCTGATTAATTTGGACTTCCTTGTAATGAGGCTTGTTGTCAAAAAGAAGCCAACTGAACACTTGCTCGGGTATGGCGAGCCAAATTCGCCATTTTTTAAAAATAGACGTCAAATTTATAGTTACAGTTGGAGGTAATTTCGTCAGAGAAGAAATGTGCCTTAGGTGACTTCTTTAAATCCCGACATGATGGCGTGCATTTCGATACTTGAAGTATGTATTATACTGATGTTGTTAATATCTACAGTAGTTATGCCCATTATTTTTAGACCATCTTAATTTTAGGGAAGAACTGCAGCGGCATGCCCCTAGCAGCACAATTGATGGAATTTAAATCTCAACATCCGTGGTGTTTAGATTTGTATCCCCTTCGGTGTATTTGGAAAATCAGAGGTGGGGCTTTTTATCCTTCTTCTATCCTATACTTAATTATATGTCATTCACAAACAACGAATTTAATCTGTTTCCCGACACGCTTCGCTATTTGTGTTTTTGCATGTGCCAATTACAATTTCAGTGAAAATCTAATCAACCATCTAAAGGCCCTAAACAACAAACATAAAACTAACAGATTGGGAAGAAAAAGGAGCTCCGACTCACGTGCCTGCGTACCCGGGCTTTTTCCAGTGGAGGACCTAGCAATTGGTAATAATATCTGCCTTGTAGGTTCCGGGGAACTTTTGAATTTGTTGCAGATTTCTTTAATTGTGTGAGGTGCTTTTAAATTTGTTGTGGACTTCTTTAATTGTGCGATTGTATTTATATTTTGTGCGTGACAGTTGTGGGCTCCCTTAAGTTGTACATTTTTGGAGTTCACTTTGTGTATAAAAAGTATATATAAATAAGCATAAAAAGTATAAAGTATTTATCGTTGTACACTTTCATGTATATAATTGGTTTTATGTAGTGCCACATTGGAATTAAGTTTTACTTCTTAAAGAAAACTTTCATAGACCACCCTTGCATCATCTTTTATTGTAATATTTTTCTGTCCTGCCTTGTGCAAATTTTATCTGTTTTGTACAATGTTTTGATGCTGAGAAATAAACTGAACTGATGATATACCAAAATAAATATTGAATCAGAATAGTCTGTTAATTTTATTTGAGTTGTATCATTCTGGAAGTGTTGCCGTTTTGGTTTATCGCCGTTTTGACTTGTTGCCGTTTTGGTCCATTGCTGTTCTGGTCTAAAAATGTTGCCGTTTTGGTTTTTTGCCGTTTTGACTTATTGCCGTTTTATTTTTTTTTTTTTTGCCGCTTTGACCTGTTACCATATAAGTATATAGAAAAGTATATGAATAGTATGAAACAATTACGCATTTCTTTTTTTTTTCATTGCAGTGTATTATTTCAACATGTGGCCTACATTTGGCATTTGCATTTAGTATTAATTGGCATCCTTTGCATTCAGACCTGAAGTATGTTAGAGTGTGGATTCACTGTTGTGTATTAATGTATATATAAAAAATTAATTATACACCCAAAATTATTACTTTGTTATTTCTATGTATAATTTAAATATATATATAATTTATATACATACTGTATTTACCTTTCTTTGATGATTTATATATAATTTATATATGTATTTCAATAAAAAGTGTTTCCTTACATTTTTTGATATATAGTTTACCGTACATATTTTGATTTTTTGTATATAAAATGTATATGAGAATGTGTATTATAAAACATTTTCTTTGTATTTCTACATAAATTTCAAACTCTGTACATTGATCATACTCACAGTTATGGTGGGGAACATTGCAGTCGACTTTGCGGTCGGGCTAGTGTGTTCATTTACTGTTTTAATGAAATATAAAAAACATATAAACGTATGAAACAATTATTTTGTCGTTTGTATTGTTTCAAATAGAAGATAAATAAAGTATGAATATATGAATAATTGTTGATAAATTGACCATCCCATTGCAGATCCACACAAGCCACGCTACCACGTCAAGGTAATGATCATAGCGAGGAATGGGCTGTATATTGCTGCACCCATTCACAAAAATCATAGTATATAATGCATGTTTATAAACATGATTAAAAACATGCAGGCCTATGTAATTAAATAATTGAATTTTTTAATTAAAAAAACATGAGTGAAATTATTAAATATTGTATTATTTTCACTAAAATTTTATAAAATTTGATGTGACGTTAATTTTGATGACACAGCATTTCTATTGAGTCGGCAGGCACGGACAGTTTGGGATCATGGCCGTTACTACGTCACATTTAAGCGTGCGTTACGGTACGTGTTACAAACGGTGGTATTTGTGAGTTGTTCTTACAGTACTCTAATTCCGGATTTGAAAAGTGTTCACGTGTTTTCCTATAAAGTAGCTTATTTCTATGTGCTCGGCTATCACACTACATGTTCTGTCACAATATGTACGCCTTCTTTTAAAATATAACAATACGTGCTCTATAACATGGCTACAGCATGGCTAAATCTCCTCACCTGTGGCTGTGTCCAAAATTCTACAAAATTGAAGATGGTCGTGTAAGCAAGGAAATTTGTAGAATTTTGGTCGCGGCCACAGGTGGGGGAGATTTAGCCATAGGTTTACGCGCGCACGGCGGTGGCATGACCTCATAAAATGATTCCTCCCCATACCACACCTATTAGGTCGGGGAGAGCTGCACCCCCCCCCCCCCCCCCGTCGGGAAGAAAAAACACAATTCGTTGGGGTGAAAAAAAAGTATTTTCTAATTATTTAATAGACTCTAAAATCGATTAAATAAGCCTTTGAAACCCCTAAATTTTGATATTTTTCGGCGACGCCCGACCACGCCCACTTCTTTTTCGTCGGGGACATCGTCAGACCCCCGTTGGGAAAATCCTGGCGCCACCCATGAATTCCGACTCCGTAACCTTGACTCAGCGGGAGATACTTTGACCGTATTGTATTTAAGTGATGTAGTTAAGCCCAACCTTGTAATTCCTGGTCCCGAAACCTACCGGGTTGGTGTCCGGTGGGATAGTTTTCCATCATAGTTTTAACTGTTTGTATTTTATTGTATTGTATTGTATATTGTATTGTTTTAGGTAACCTTCTTGAACAATATGTTGTTCATTGTATTAGCAGGACCATATGTAGAACAGCGTTACTATCTCGTCTGTGTATGTTCTGCCTAAATAATGTTTTAATAAATAATATATATATTTTGTCTTCTCCAGTACGAATTGTGTTTTTATCCCGAAAAGGGACCTGCCGCCCC
>NW_022752171.1:310508-327421 GCF_011630105.1 Anneissia japonica
ATTATTATTATTATTTTTATTATTATTATTATTATTATTATTATTATTATTATTATTATTATTATTACCATTATCATCACCATTATTACCATTATTGCCGAAACCATTATTATTATTATTATTATTATTATTATTATTATTATTATTATTATTATTATTATTATTAGTAGTAGTAGTAGTAGTAGTAGTAGTAGTAGTATTAGTAGTAGTAGTAGTACACAACATTTATAAACAATTTTTAAAGGTACGGAGCGTTTGGGAGTTTTGTTGATTATAGTTAAAATAATTCCACAAAGGAGAACCTCTATATGATATGCTTCTCTTTTTAGCATTGGTAATTGGCTTTGGATTTTTTTTTTATTTTGAATTTTGGAATAGTAGAATAAGGTACTTTACGTTTCTACAGGAGTTCAAAGAGTCTACAACGGCCCAGGTCAGGTTGGGAGGAGAAAAAAGCCAGGGAAAAATCAGAAATTTTGATTAGAAATACTTATTAATCAATAGATATACTTATTAATCAATTAATCTTATCGATTTCCACTTTATTTTTTCATAGTATAAAACATCCTTTTTAAACTATTATTTCTAACGCAGAAACCCATTGATTTCCACTTTCTTTCATTTAAGAAAATCTCTGTGACATGACATGGCCTAGTACACATGCGTACAACCCATCCGCTCTCGAACCATAGCCCTGGTTCGAGACGAACACGAGTCATTCTTTTTTAGTATTAAATTTGCAACGTACTGAGCAGGCAGTACAGTAATTCGTCAGCTAACTGAACTGGTGGTAGCCACTGTGTGTACATTAAACAAACCATGATGATATTTTCATATCCGTCTTTGGTTGAACTCCAGCACTCTTCTTGTGCTGGAGGACTCACAATAGCATACTCACAGAGGACTGTCTCCCTGTGTACTGAATTGTGAATGTAATGTTCCCAGTGTACGAATTGAAACAATCATATTGTGATAAGATGCCTTAGTGCTTGACTACTAAACCACGTGTAATGTGGCCAGTGTAAGGAATTGAACCAATGATCCTGTGATGAGAGGCCTAGTGCTTGACTACTAAACCATATGCAATGTGGTCATTGCAAGAATCGAACCCATGATGTTGTGGCTTGACTACGAAGACACATGCAATATAAGGAATTGAACCAATGATCTTGTGATTAGAGTCCTAGTGCTTGACTACTAAACCACATGCAAGGTGGCCACTGTATGAATTGAACCCATGATACTGTGATATTAGGCCTAGTGCTTGACTACTAAACCACATGCAATGTACAGTTATTTTTCTTGTAATGGTGTTTTTGTGTTGTCTTGATGTGTTTTCTTAAAAACTGTAGTGTACAAAAAGCTATTTTTTAATGTTCTAATTTTGTTGTATGATGGACAAATAAATGCTGTGGATTGCAGTGCATTCATTATGTGATCAGTGTAGGAATTGAACCCATGGTACTGTGATAAGAGGCCAAATGCTTGACTGCTAAACCACATGCAATGTGGCCAACGTACCAATTCAACATTCTGTTAAGATAAGAAAAACGTGCTATAGAATAGTTAAAATAATTTAGATTTTATAATTTTCATTTAATTCATCTTATTAAACAAAATAATTGGAAACTTCTTTAACGTAAAACATGACACCCTAGCATGTATGAATGTATAAATTGTATTGCACCTTCCCTCTTATGTGATGATTTTGAAATAGTTTTGACGAGTTAGTTACGCCCATTCACTCAACGATCCCCCAATTTCCAACTGCTCTGTCAATGAATGGTTCTTTAAAGAATTAGAATACCAGTCTCTTTAAATTAAATTTAATGAACTTCACCTTTAACTGTGGCACACATTAATAAGTTTTATGTTGCATTCGAACTATCCTAATACAAAAAATACAATTTCAAAAGTTGTGAATACAAGAGAATGTTAAACAGTAGGCCTACTTAGTTAATCTTAAACAAATCTTTAAACAATTAAAAGCTAATAAAGTAAAGTAAAAGAGGTTGAAATCAAATAAAAATCACACTGCAAGTTCAAATGCAAATACGAACCTGCCATTATAGGCACATGTGGTTCAAAAATAAAATGTTAAAACACATTAAATAACAATTAATAACGTCTAGATATTTTTTCTAGACTTGTTGAGGTGGTAATTTAGTTAACAAAATATTTTTTGTTTTTATACAACATTCAATTAATTGTTTAAAATAAAAATCAAAAATTATTATTAGAATAAACATTAGATAAATCATCAAGCAATAAGTGGAGTTTACACTCACTAGACCCATCATAAAATACATTCCAATAGGATGATAATCCCATGTTTCAAGATCGTTTTGAAGTTGTTTAAGACATTTATTACGTATATGTTTTAAGAATGAACAATCAAAAAGGAAATATGGTCTTCTATTGATAATTTATCGTAATGTAGGGAGCCCGGGGGGGTTCACAATTCACCCACCTGAGCCCCAACATGGTTGGGGCTGAGTTAAAAGATGTTAAGATTATGGCACCTCTAGATTGCCGGAAATGGCACTCTCAGACTTACACATTATGTAAATACAAATTAAAAAATACATATAAAAAAAAGATGCTGGCCTAATTTAAAAACATATGTCAGGAATACACAGGGTAGAGTAGGCCTATGCTTAATCCTCCATGAATAAATAAAGTGCAAGAAACACGAAAATATTATATAATGCAATATTAATGACGATGACTATAGGGCGCCTCTATTATAGTTATACGAGTTGACGGATGTTGTAAAATACATACAACAAAGATGTATGCCTAATTAAATTAAACATGTGTTATAAATACACAGGGACCAATATACTATCCATTATTAATGAAGGTATGAATTGTCTTTTGAGTTAGGACAGGTGAATACGTTAGAATTTTGAATAAACAGACTACTGGTATATTATTTAGTGTTATTATTAAGTAAACTTCTGGTTTATTAATGACAGGACCACGTATGTAGGTAATTCCCATCATAATGGACATATCTACCTACCAGGTTATAACTATTCAATAGAGCAATACGAAACAGGAGAGTAAACTTGGGGTGAAGAGTCAATATTAGAATAAGGTACTGTAGGTTTCTACCGTGGTTCAACTCAGGTCCTACAGCGGCCCCCGTCAGGGTGAAGGACAGAATCCATGGAAAACAGCAATGTTGATTAAATATTAGAGTAATTTCAGTGGTTTTTAAATTTAGATAGTGTTATAACAGTAATACTTCCAGAGAGTGATGCGATCAATGAGGTCTTTAGGAAAGCAGATCATACGATAGTTTTGATTTTGGAATTACATTATTTAATCTAAACATGGTTGCTTTGCATCGCAATAGAATTTTTTGATTTCGTGAGTGACGTCCGAGAAGCCTGGAGATCCTCGCACCCCGTCGTACGACGCCATGACGAGGTCGTCATCCCCCATCCCGTCGTATGACGCCATGACAAGGTCGTCGTCGAACCAAAAATATTGGTTTTCTATCAAAGTCAACGACCCTCTTCCCTGTCACGAGCAAGTTGCTCTCATCAGCTCTCACACTATCACGACCGTACTGGTCGGTGTCGGTCGTGTAGGCCCTACCGATCGCAGTGTAGGTCGCGATAATGTGAGAATAAAAGTACAATTTGAAGCCCACCAGAGCGGCTATTTAAAAATTGATGGCTACCCCTTTGCACATAAAAAATGTTGCATATACAGTACTTTATATTCAGTGATTTCTGTTCTACAACAGTGACGTTGTCTTTCCCAACGTCATATCAGTGGATGGGCGTGTTCGAGAGATTTGGAAATTCTAACGTCATTTACAGTATTAAAATTGGCCGGGATTGGTCAAAGCCTGTATCCAGAAAATGTATTTAAAGCGTGATGTAATATAGTAAGCCACACTTTACAAAATTGAAGAAGTAGGCAGTCATGGGAATCGTAAGTTGTACAATTTTATATTATTAATAAAATTTTAAGATAATATAGCATAATATATAACATAGACATAATTATACTGGGATATTACTTTAGTCAGAATTATTCTTTGTTTTGTTATGTTCCTCACACTTTCGTGAGGGCCAAATGTTCCTCAAATGTAATACTTTTTGTTAAGATATTACCCCCTAATAAATCATCATAATGGTAAACCGAACGGGTCACTCTCCTTAAATATAGTCTTTTTCCACATTATTAATCTCAGCACTAAGACTATTCTTCCTTTTTGTTTTATTGTTAAGGCCTAATTACTATGGTCTATGGCCGAAAACGTTTTTGAATCAATGATCAGTTCTCCCGAGTTTGATTCTACACTTTCATTTAATTAAAATCTATATTCACGAAAAATGCAAATTTTAAAAATGTGTCTACATCATATAATTTTTACATGTCGAAAATGTTTCCAACTATTATTAAAATGGATCCACATAATTTTGTTTTTATAAAAAAAAAAGAAGGATCTTCTTTTATAAAACATAGGTCGATATTTGTTAAATGTATGTGTGCAATGGGTCCATAAATTTATAATAATAATAAAAATAAGTCTATTTTTAAGCACTATCTACATTTTTACACACTTTAACCATTATAATTCAATTGTATGTAATTTTTTATTGGCGATATTTAAATTTGTATAGCAAGTGCTTTTCTCTTGTGTTTGAACGATTTCTTATGTATTTGTATTTATGTTGGTTTTGGGCCCTGTGGAAAACAGTTTTTTTATTTTATTACTGATTAGGATTTTCCTCATTAAATGAAACTATTAAAAAAACTGAGGTGTGTAATATAAAAGATGGGTCGACATTTTA
The DNA here is from genome assembly GCF_011630105.1 of Anneissia japonica. Classification (NCBI taxonomy): domain Eukaryota; kingdom Metazoa; phylum Echinodermata; class Crinoidea; order Comatulida; family Comatulidae; genus Anneissia; species Anneissia japonica. Next base: position 315,323 of record NW_022752171.1, read on the forward strand.
GAGTATAAGTTAAATTTTCCAGTGCGGAAAAACCGCCCCCTCCCTCATTACCAACGAAAAAAAATCAGAACAAAACGACGGGGCTTTTCCGTAAAACCCGGGAAGCTCCAAAGGGCCAAAATGAAAACATAGTTTGTCCGCATGTGCGGAAAAAGACAAAAATCTGAAAAAATGACTTTCCTGCTTGTGCAGGAAAAGCCAAATATACGTTAAAACCCATTCACCAAAGGTGTTCTTTCAAGAGTTCGTGAAATCAGTTATTTATACTACTGTAAAGAGAACAACCAAACAGAACATATATTTCGAATAAGACAATAAATTATTAATTGTCACACGAAGCTTGTTTCTTTGATGTCATTGCAAATAAAAATGAAAAAAACAAAAACAAAAACAATGAAAATGATCTCATCAGAAGACGTTAAATTCAGATACATCAGATTATTTAGATTAGCAAATTAATGTGTTAGTCTGACGAGGTCGTCGGCCGGGGGTTCAAACTAAGTTGACCGACGGTGGTGCAGTGGCGGATCCAGGAATGCAAAGTAGAGGGGGCCCGGGAAGGCAAGGGCGTCGATCCGTGGTTGAAAGTGGGGGGACGAAATGAAAAATAAAGCCTTGGGCCGTAGGCCCAAATTTTTGTTTGGGGACCAGGTAGCGAAGACCTCGAAAGCTCTGGCGCCTATAGCCTTTTAATTGATTTTAAGCAATGCAATTAGAATTTATTTAAATACGAAATTTCAAAATATCCAGTGGCGAATCCAGTAATTTGAAATAGAGCTGGGCCCAGAGAGGGACTTTTACAGATAGAGAGTGTAGACCACCTCAGCCCCACCGTGGTTGGGGGCTGAGGTAAGAAAATTTATGATTATGGCACCTCTAGTTGGTCGGAAATGGCACTCTCAGACTGAATTTGAATATAATTTTCATTTTTCTCCACTTTTAAATTTAAAAAAAATAAAATAAATTAGGGATGGTGGGCCGGCTGGGCCCCTTGAATCTGCCACTAAAATACTCATCATAAAAAGTTTTGAAAATTATCCTTTTAGTCATAATTATGCCCGCATATATATTTCGTGCAAACTAACATTCATAAAAATAATGATTTATTATTTACTGATTAGCTTGTAACGTATTCAAAATTCGAACTATGAAAAACAAATAAGATAAACTTAAAACAGTCATTAATTTAGTCTTTTTGCATTTACAGTACTTTTAAAATCAATCGAGAGGTTTTTGCTTTTCTTCTCTTTTTGAATTTCACTTTTGTGTAAGTAATATTGCGACTAAACTATTGTGAGTGGAAATAATACCGTCTAATTTACGATCAAACAGGACTAGGGAAATAGGGAGCACACAAAACATTAGTAAGCATTTTGATTTCACAAACATAAAGGTGATTTACTTAATTTATCATTATCAGTGGCGGCTCCAAGAAAGCAAATTAGAGGGGGGACAGGGAGGGACTTGCATAATTTGGGAAAGTAGATCACCTTAGCCCCACCATGGTTGGGGCTGAGGAAAGAAAATTTATGATTATGACACCTCTAGATTGCCGGAAATGGCACTCTCAGACCTAAATTCTAATTATAATTTTCCTTTGTTTTTTCCATTTAAAAAAAATAATTTTTAAAAATTTAGTGTCGACTTGGCCCCACTTTTGAATCCGCCACTGATTATTATGACGTCATTGCGAGATTGCGTCAACGTAACACTGGAGTTTGTAAACTTTTGGTATCACTTAATCGAAATAGATAGACATATCCGTGTCAAAGGCTGTATAATCATTGTTTAATAATGGCTATATAAAATTCAATTGACTAACTATATATTTTTTGAAAACAGTAATCCTATGTATGTAGATAATATTAAACACTATATACGTACGGGTCATAATAATAATACAAAAGGAATAAATACTTTATAGTAGAAATCGTGCACTTTTGAGTTATAAGTATACACGCTTCCAATTTTAACAACGTTCAGTACATTGTTTTTACAATAAATTTAGCCTCTAATATAACCGTTGAACCCATAAAATCGATCTATTGGTTTCTGAGATGGTTACGAAATGTATAAACAATTACTCGGTTTTGGTCCGGAAAATACGTACCGCACTTACAGACAAAATTCATGAGTCATGCGTAATTGTTATTCTTTCCATTCGCTTTTAAAAGTGGGGTTTTAATTATAGAAGATTGGTGAAAGGTGGGGGGGGGGACAATCGATATGATGTCCCCCTTACTTTGAAAAGTGGGGGGGGGGGACGCGTCCCCCTGTCCCCCACCGATCGACGCCCATGCGGGGAGGTACTTTCACAGATTGAGGATCCATAGCACCTCAGCCCCACCATGGTTGGGGTTGAGGTAAGAAAATTTGTGGTTATGGTACCTCTAAATGGCCAGACTTAAAATTTGAATATGATTTTCTTTCTATCTCCATTAAAAAAAAAAATGTTAACAACTTGGGTGGGGCAGGGGGCTGACAAGGACCTCTTGCATCCGCCACTGGGGTGGGAATTTTTCTCTAACCGCTGCTGGCCCCCTTCCACTGGGTTGGGGCAGCATTTTTTCATATTAGCCTATTCCTCTCAGAATTAATATTTTATATCTTTAACAAGACAGTTTAGAAATTGTATATCCGCCGAGCGGGGCAGAGGCAACACAACCCAAAGCCATAATATCAGCGCTGGTTTGAACGACATGTTCGCCTACACTTCTAGTGGTGGAACAAGCCTTCTCGGATAAGGACTATAAACTGTAGGCCCAATGTACACAATTTGGCTCACGTGTACTTAAAATAACCCAGTACATTTTCCGAGACGAGTGAAGGGTTACCCCAGGGACGTATCCAGGGGGAAAGAGCCGTGTATGCAGCGGCTCCCGACCCCCCCCTCCCTTTGTACACAGTGTTAAATTTTTAAAGCTTGTTTTTGTGCCAATACAAATTATTTCCTGGGATCACTCAAAATGAATACTTCTAAAATACTTAAAAATGCATCAGTACTCGTTATACATAGGCCTAGGTCTACTATAATTATAACACATGCCTAAACGCGATTTTTAAAAATCCATAAATCCCAGGCCAAGTTTTTTAAGATACAGAAATGTGATACTGTATGGTTCAGTTTGGTTTTTATACTTTTGCAAGCTTTTTAAAGTATTGTTTAATAATATTATACTATTAGTAATAATAATAATAATAATAATAATAATAATAATAATAATAATAATAATAATAATGATGATGATAGTGATAATTTATAGTAATATTAATAATATTAAAATGTGAAGAAAATTTTGCCAAAGGCGGAAAATAAAGTTGTGATTTGTTGATGACAATATTATAGTTAAAGCTTAGTAAATTATAGTTAGGTTAAGTTGTCCTGGATATTAAGTAGATCCCTGATAAAGTACATGAGAAATTTGTTGGCGTTTCATTTTTAATGTGTAATGGTGATGTGATGATGATGAATTTTACTTTGTAAAAGTGTGATTTCCGGCCATCTAGAGGTACTATTTCCTCAAATTTGGTGGGGCTGAGGTGGTTGTGAAATCATGGTTTTGAAGTATGTAAAGAACATACTCAAAGACAATGTTTATAAGCTTTGTTTTCTACGGTATATCACACACATTAATAAGATATTTATGGTTGCCGTAAATCCCTGATAAAAGACAGTGAGATTTATTTTTTTGGCGCTTCGTTTGGACTAATGGTGATGTGATGATAATGAATTTTACTAAAAGTGTCGTTTCTGCCATCTAGAGGTACTATTTCCTCACATTTTCGCTCCTCAGCTCCAACCATGGTGAGTCTGAGGTGGGTGTCGACTCACAAAATGTCCTCCCCTCCACCTTTTATAACAGATCTGCGCCCTTCCCCGTGTATGCCATTAAACTGCATCGAGTCGGCACCTGACTCAGAGTATGTCTTGTGACTGCTGAGGAGAGGGTGCATAAATTTGTTTTTAGGATATGATCTGGTTTTTCATGCCCATTTTTCATGATTATGACTATTTTGGATAATAATTTTTTTTTTTGAAAAAAAAAGGAAAATATATTCAAATTTAAGTATGAAAGCGTAATTTCCGGCCATCTAGAGGTGCCCTAATAATAAATTTTCCATGGTGGGGCTGAGGTGGGTGGTTCCTCAGTCTGTGAAAGGCCCTCCCAGGGACACCTCTCTTGCGAATTCCTGGATCCTGTTGATTTATTATAATTATTGCTGAGCCTACTAATATTATTTATGATGTGTCTAATACAATTTTCCCTTTATCCTCTCAAAACATTCCTTAAAACGTTCAGAGTGCGCTACTTCACAGGGGGTTCGTCCCCCTGGACCCCGCCGGGGTCATACGTACCTCGCATAACAGCTTCCCCTTTCAAAATCCTGGCTCCTGTTCCCTGTTACCCTGGTGTATAACTGGTTCATACAGTCCCTTATAGGAGACAAGTTACTGTAAGAGCTTGTCCACATCTCGAACCCTTTGAGAACATTTCGGTACAAAGCGCTATATAAATTTAACTACGTTACATTAAATTACCAACAGGGGCTACAAACCGGGTAATAGGTATTATAATCAGTATAAATAAGAATTATTATGTTATATATTTCTATTGATAGGTATTGCTAGTCGGTATCTTCATTGCGGTGGCTGCAAGCCCTTCTGATGGCGCTCTATGTCGAAAATGTCCAAAATATTGGCTTCCATTTGGAAATAAGTGCTATCGATTGTACGCATCTCCGAAGACTTGGGATGAGGCAAAAAAGGATTGCTCCTCTTGCAGCAACTCACACGGTAATCTCGTCTCCATCGGAAGTGAAGCTGAAAACAAGTTTGTTTCCACGATTTGGCAAACTTATAACGGTGGGAGAGGAAACACATACTGGATTGGTTTGAGGAGGTCGGGCAGTACTTGGCGTTGGTCGGACAATTCATTCTACAGTTACAGGAAATGGAAATCCGGCGAACCCAATAATTTTGGAGGAAATGAAAATTGCGTTCACCAATGGAAAAAGGATGGTAATTACCTGACCTGGAATGACGGACGTTGCAACTATAAGTTGCCATACGTATGCGAGTCTCGAAGTATTAGAAATTAAATCTTCCAAAATGATTTGATGATACGATATGTTTGTTGCACCATATTTAGCATTCAATGTAATGATTGGAATATAGTAGTAATCTTGTCTGTTATTTGAGATTTAATTAAATTTATTAATTTCTTGACCGTTCAATTACCCCAATTTATTCCTCAAACAAGAGGTTGGGATTCAATTAGGCCTACATTCATTACTACTACACTATTATTATTATTATTATTATTATTATTATTATTATTATTATTATTATTATTATTATTATTATTATTATTATTATTATTATAATATTATCGTTATTATTATTATTATTATTATTGTTATTAATATTCATTACTAAAGTAATTAAATTCTTGGCATGAGGTTATTAAAAGTATATATTCATTTAATCACACTATTATTATTATTATCATCACACTATTATTATTATTATTATTATTATTATTATTATTAATATTATTGGCATGAGGTTATTACAGGTATATAAGAGCGCTAAATGCATAAGATCTTTAAAACCGCTTTATAATACGGATATTTGCCTCTACAAACCTTGTTTCATTAATGAACTAACATTTCTGAGTAGCAACAATAGCATTATTCTGAGTTGCATCGAGTGACCATTTTGATCAGATCATGATGGCCACTATGAGTGAAGATCATTTTCTAACTTTTAATTGTCATTTTAATTAATCCAATTGTTTCCTCAATAGACAATAACTACACTAACAGCTTTTATGTTTAAGAAGCTGACGTTTTTGAGTTTCAATAAATGTATAATGCCCACAATTGAAATTTGTTCATGTCTTTGTTATTTAACTGTTTTGAAACGGATTCAAACGTCAAAGTAGAGAAAAAGAAGAGAAATGCAATAATGTTACTAACCAGGGCCCCCGATCTCCAGAGGCCCATTCTTTATGCGCCCCGCCCCCTTATAAAATTCTAATAAAGCAACTCATAGATACAAATCTGAATTGATAGTATTTACCTGTAGGAGTACTACATATTATAATTTGTTAATAACTTTAATATAATCAATTATACATGCCTAAGCCATGACTGTAAAAATTGTCACTTGAACGCCGATATCATTGTGGACGGATGGAAATCCACAATGAAACAGATCGTCATCTAAGCATGCATGAAAGCTTGACCAATATTATAAATTACTGACAGATATCGTTTGTCTGCCAAACTGTCCTTTTTCTAATATAACGATTTTACCGGTGAATTTTGCGGCTTGGACTCGCTTAACTTTAGTCTGCATAAGGGGTGCCGCCATTGGGTCCCTCTAATGAGCAGAGTTTTCACTGAGAGTCATGCTACCCTACTGACAGAAAATGTAAATATATACACATGTCAGAGATGATGATAATTTTTATCAACCTAAAAGCTAAATATATATGACCTGTTTTAGGTTTCTTTGCCTTTAAATGATCAAAGTTATATATTGGTACTTTTACTTACATATAAATCATTACCGTATGCCGGTCCTAAACATCCGAAATAGTAAAGTCCGATGGGAACAGATACACAGATAGATTAACTTAGTAAAAGTACGTAGGCCTATATGCAGTATATAATAATACATTATTAATCAATATTCCTGCCCCAAAACATAGACTAAGAACCAAAATAGTGCCCCTTAGGAGGATAGCATTATTGGTTACTTCAGTTAAAAAATGAATAAATTGTACAATATCCAATTTCATAAATAGGTTCACGCTAGGACTATATAGTGGGCCCGTCCACTCTTAACCACCATCCTCAATACACTGTACACAATAAAGTAACACATAAGCTGATATAGTGTGATTCGGTCCTCCTTTTGTTACAACAAAAACGTATAAATGGTAGTTGCTAAATACAACGGGTTCAGCCTGGGGGTGGGACTCGAACCCACAATCTCCAGATCACTAGCCTGGTATCCTACCTCTAGACCGACGAACTTGCGCGCCTGATGGCCAAGGCTGAATTCGAGTCCAAGTAAGCAGCAGGTACTGCAATGTTGATAGTAATTGTTATTGTCGTGATGGAATAGACAATAACTGGATTTGCGTCAGGAGAATCAAGTATAGGTGTAATTTTTGCCCTACCTGACGTGGAAATGTACTGAATACTCAGTACGTGTGGTGCTCGAGATATTTCTAATGGTAGGGTAGAACTAGGGGTGCAAGGTTGTTTAGAGTGCATCTCTTCTCTATTAGATGTTCCACTGCATAACACCCAACGGCGGAGGAGCGTTTTTGAAAGTGGGGGCCATTTCATAAGGTCCAGTATGCGAGAGAAGTGAGCATCTAGGCTGGGGGCCAGAGGGCCGCCAAGGGCCACTGTGGGGCTCTAGGGGACTTCGTCACCTGGAAGCTATGGATATTTTACGAAGTTTGGTGAATTTTATAAGTTATTTTATAGGCATCAAGCTACTGTTGGGGCTGAGGTAAGACAGTTTGTGATTATGGCACCTCTGGATGGCCGGAAATTACACTCTCAGACTTAAAATTTGAATATAATTTTCCTGTTATCTCCATTTAAAAAATAAAATTTAGCAATTTAGCACCCCCACCCTTGAATGCGCCACAGATTTCCAAAGTCGAAGTCGAGATTGCTTCCACGATCTCAATGAATTATTTATCATGAGGGTTATCCTTGATATGGGTATTCCCCGACGAAACCTCAACTTTTCCTCCGATGGATAAAAATTATCCTTCTATAGTAGCCCGGAAATGGTAGGGCCTACTCCAACTCTGGCGGGTTCAGTAAGTCGAGATAGAGGAGTCTTGCGCAAATAGAATGTCCACCCACCTCAGCCTCACAACTTTTGGGGCTGCGATAAAAATAAAATATGATTATGGCACCTCCAGATGGCCGGAAATGGCACTCTCAGATTAAAAGTTGAATACAATTTTGTTTTCTCCATTTAAAAAAAAAAAATTAAAACAGTAGGAGGTTGGGGCCCGTGCTGACTGGGTTCCCCTTGAATCTGCCACTGTTCAATATAACACTTGACATAGCCTTCATTTTGTTTCACAAATGATTCCTAATTCCTAACGTCAAGCGAAAGATTCTTTTATTTGAAAGATTTTTTTTTACTTAATACAGTTTTTAAACCTATAACACATTTACTACAGTGTACTGTAAATTCTATAGTTAACCTTTAGAGAATTTTATTTTGAAAATGGCCTAATTAAGTATCTTATTGTTTTCGTTTAGATGGAGTTTAAATGTGGTTATATTACGCTAGTTTGAAGGTTTACTGTAAGCCAATCAGTTACATATACCATACATCTTCGTGGTTAGCATAACGAGAACTAGAGCTTCGCTCCATTAAAGAGTGCCTACCTCAGTGGTAGCGCCATAATAATAATAATAATAGTTCAATGAGACTAATTAAAATTAATTAATTTTATTGATTTTTTTTTTATAGTATTTTTGCCTGTGTGAAGTCGAAAAAATGGTTCGAACGGCTCACTCGCCAATAGTTCCGATGGTGGAACAAGTCTTCTCGGATAAGGACTTTAAACCGTAGGCCCAGTGTACGCATTTATCTCGTGTGCACTTTAAAGAACCCAGTACATTCTTCGAGAAGAGTAGGGGGTTACCCCGGTGTATTGGTCCATTCAGTCCCCTGTCCCCTGCGGATATGCCACATAGGATAGTGATTAAGTTCACTTATTGGCATATCCTTGGCGCTCTTGTCTAAAAGAAAAGAAATGAAATGAATACATAAATAAATAATAAATAATAACAATTATTTGCGTTCTGTTATGACAAATGCTCGTTTGGATAGCCTCATGATGCTTGGAATACATCGTGATAGGAGAGGCAACCTCGACCTTGACAGTGTGGTCGACAGAATTCATGCATTTCACTTTCCAGAATGAGGATTTGAAAATAAATTAGATGGTTACATTGCATACTTTTTGTTTCTTGTTTTATTCAAAATGTTTTGGTTTTGGACGCTGATTTCAACATTAGAAAACATAGCCTACATGAAGTCATATAATATTAGCTCGATGCCTATCAAAGTAATAAAAGCCATTCGTCAAATATCCTTGGCTTCCAGGGGGGCTTCCCCCTGGACCCCCACCGGGGCCCTAGGTGGTCCCTGGCCTCCAGCCAAGTGAGACTCGATTCGCTCCATTAGCCCCCACCCCGTCGGGGCCTTTAGCCCCTCCGTTGGCAGGTCCTGGCGCCATCACTGGCCTACCTCCCCCATATGCCTAAAGACAGAATTTACGAAGGCAGGCGATTCCTCTTTTTTCTTCATGCTCGAAGGTGGGTTTCCATGAAACTTTACAGACGCGCGTATACAGACGTCAATCAACAGTTTGGTTGCTCAACTCAAAAAGGAAACTTGTAATGTTTGTTAGAAAATAAAAAAAAAATATCTGTATTTTATAATAATAATAATAATAATAATAATAATAATAATAATAATAATAATAACAACAACAACAACAACAACAACATTGCAGCGTTCGTAAAATGTTTGTCACTGGTGCTGGGAACAGTCACAAATGTGGGGGAAGGGGGGCCAGCCCCCAGTAGAAAAGTGAGTGGGTCATTGGCACTCCGCTTCCGCCGCCGTTGAATAACACCCTCATGTTTAAAAAAGCGGGAATGGGTGAGGCTGTCATTGGTTTCAACAAATTGGAACTGGCCACCAGCTTAAAAAGGTTGAATACCCGAGGCCTAGTGGGAAGAAACGAAGGCCGTACGAGTACGAGGGCACATTAGCGCCGGCACGTTAAACAATAAGGAAGGGAAAGACTACACTGTATTTATATCGAATTACTGTAGGCCTAGTGTTTACCGTACTCGCGCGAATAAGCGCCCGGACGCTTAAAATATTTTTGGCTCTTTTTGAGGGGCGCTTATTCAAACGGGCGCTTATGAAAGCAGAGTGGAAATTGAGTGGGAAATTATGGAATTAGAGGAAAATTCAAGGGGCACCTTTTTTTTTAAATCGAAGATAAACAAATGGTGTTGGTTAACAAAAGGTAATCGTAGAGAGAGCATGGCTCATGACAAGAATTTTGGTGGTATTTAGGCCTACACAACAGCAGATAAAATTAGTGGTGGTGTTGGTGGTGGTAAGCGTGTTGGCCATCTGCCAATTCAGATTAACAGGATTACTGCAGGGTTTCATAGTTACCAACCTGAGAGATTTGAAACTTGCGTGAGTGACTACACCATTTGGCTGGGGGGGGGGGGGGGTGGGGGGGGGGGGGATGTGCGGGGTCCAGATGCGGAGCCCAGCTGCGGTCAAGGCCCCAGGCGCTCCGACGATCTGAGCATTAAAGCTGTTTTAAAACGATTTCAGGGAGTGTGTGTTGATAATACCGGGTACATAAGCAAAAATATTTTGAGTTTCAATCGTTTATATATTTTTGAATAAAACCAATTTCTTTTAATTTTAAATACATTTCCCCCTGAATTCGTTATAATTTCTTTATCACGCATATATTTGTGTTAAATGCGTGACAAATTATGGATCAATTGCATGTGTTTCTGCAAAATGCGTTCATTCAAAATCACTTTGAAATGCGGGACTGTCCCGCACGATGCGAGACAGTTGGTAACTATGGGGTTTCTTGATGAAGTTTATTTTTGTTGACTGAAAATGACAATACAGTATTTTAAATTTTAGATGTTAAATACTGTAGTTCTAAATTCAAAAAGTGTAGCAATAAAACAAGAATGCGATTCTGAAGATGCATCAAAAAACTGAAAACCATGTTAAGCATACTGGAGACTGATACCGACAGATGGATAGATCGACTGACCGACCAACAATGCTAAGATAGATGCGAATAGTTTTTTTTTAGGGCGCTTATTCGAGCGAGTACGGGTTCACATTTGGGATACAAAATAGTTTATATTTTGTTTTACCACTAGGCATAGTTCCTATCATAGAATTATATGTGTCCTTTTGCTGGTCTAATCGAGATCTGCTCGTTGCCCTGCAAGTTTCCATTGTAGTAATAGGTAGACCTAGGCTTAAGCCTAGCACCAGCGGAACTTGTTGAACTTGAAGCGAACTTGCGGCCACACACTCGCACTCCCAGCCTATCGCCCCCTGCTGTGTCTAGTCATAGAGATATTATTACAATTAGTCCATTAATTTTCACACTGTGCCTACAACTATTTTAGAGCTCTGGATAACGCCGTAGCTTCACCTTCGCATAATGATGAAGGGGTATAGGCCCGTTACCAACGGGCCCTGTTGCCACCCGGCCCGTTGCCACCCGGCTTTTTGCCACATTAGGCCCTAACTGTGAGATGCATCAAAGAATAGATAGAGGAAGAACGAGCAGCTCTATAGCGTATTTTGCATTACAGAATTGTAACGCATTTTCATATCATGCGAGCCAGGCCCTCTCGCGGCAGTGTGCGAACTGCCTATGTTGATAATAAAAATTACAGGTAATAAGGTAAGGGTGAACTGCTTGCGATGCCATTTTCGACTTGCAGAGGACGGCCTTTTATAAAAATTATATTTATTTATCTAATACGTTTTTTTTTTATATTTCTTTTATTAAGTATATAGAGTATACTATTATTTTATTTTTTTATATTTATTTTTTTGCACACTTCATTTTGTATTGTTATATGAAGACGATTATATATACATGTATTTAGGTAAAATATATTCTTATGTATATAAGCCTATGTTTGTATCAGTTTCATTTTATGTCCTATGATCTAATAACATAACATTACATGATCTGCTGTTGATTGAAATTCATTTTGTAATGGCTTGTTTATATAATGTAGGCCTATATTTATCAATGACAAATTTTCACTTGTATTTATAACTGGATAGCGGCATATTTTTTATCATAGTACTGTAGTTTGTGCCAGATGTATTACTTTTTCTAAATTTAGGGCTCATTCTGTACATTTTAGACGTATTTAAGCTTCATAAATTATATATTTTGAATTTTATATCAGACTTATTTAATAACAGATTACCACATAGTTTATCTGATTATTTTGAAAATA
>NW_022752171.1:327455-337921 GCF_011630105.1 Anneissia japonica
TTTCAAAACTGAAAAAATTACTTTATTCCGAGTATGAAGATTGATGCCTATTTATTTATTTTCATTATTTTATTTATATATTTATTTTATTCTATTTTATTTATTGGGGCTGAGGGGATAGTTAAGAAAGGGGCCAAGCTCGATTAGACTTGTCTATTTCTTGGCTCCTATTGTATACCATTTGTTTGTTTTTTGCGTATACAATAAAGAAAGAAAGGAAGGAAAGTTTCGTACATGATACTGTATATTGAAATACATTCATACAGGGAGAAAACTAATACAGTACAGTACTGCACTGGGGCAGAGGCAGATGGGGTGGGGGGGGGCGCAGATGCTTCGATCACAAACTCTAAAGTATAAGAAAAATAATTGTTTGATTTTATTGTTGATATGAATTACCAGTAAGATTTTCTAGGTACGTCCGGGCACCTGAGGTCTATATATCACAATTTTTGCACCTCAGCCCTAACTATGGTGAGCTGAGGTTTGGTGTCGAATCTCACCGCCCCCTACTACCAAATCCTGCATCCGCTCCAGCAGCGTTAGCCATTTATTTTTTAGTGTAAAATAGATACGTCGTATATAGCGTAGTATGTGGTCATAAATACTTATTGATCCTAACCAGGTTGGAAAAAATGTTATTGGTTAATATTACTATTAATAATAATAATAATAATAATAATAATAATAACAATAATAATAATAATCAATTGGCTTTAAATTAAGAATTCTATAAAAAAAAAATTACAAACTGTTGTAATAATACATTTCATAAAGATTGATCCTAATTTTTGATGGGCCTAGTTGTTGTAACAATATTAACAATTATTAATGATGATCAATAATAATAATAATAATAATAATAATAATAATGAGTAAACAATAATAATATTAATAATGAAATTCAAATTTCAAATAAATATTTATTTCCCTTTTTGTTATATTTTACATGACATAATCAGATGATAAGGATAATAATAATCATTAAAATATAATTTAATGATAATTAAACAATCAATAGGTCTAGTTTAACTAACAAAAGTAGCCTCACCTAGGCATGTCTAAGATCTCTATCTAGTAATTTAGAGTTTACACTTAACTGTAGTGTACACTGTAATGTTCTTTGTTTATTTGAAAGCTAGGGGCCTAGCCTACCCTACCCAATTATTATATAGGTCTAAGCTATAATTACAAGAGTAGATAGATCTAGAATCATTAATAAATACCCAATACGGTCTAACTCTCTATGGTAGCTAGCCTATAACCCATACTAGACACGTTTTTATACACACCGCCGATACGCGGCGCCCTACTCCACTGGCCTCCCATCATGCAATTCGGTTGATTACACGATTTTGGGCTCGCTGCACTGCTGCTCGTTCTTCCTCTATATATTCTTGGATGCATGAATTCTTTCCCCGTACCACAGATAATAATACATGAATTAGTACATTCAAAAATAAAAACAACGATCTGTGCAATGTTAATTTAGTAATGCAGTCAGTAAATCATCCTTTAATAATTACAAAAGGTTAAAAGAATTTCCCAAAATGGAGGGTTATTTAAAAAATCAAACTGATTTCTATGGAAGCAGTTTAAAATTTAAAGCAAGATCCAAAACCCTCCAGCTTAACGCCAAAGCGTGCAAATAGGATCTGACTGTAGATAAGTGCTGCCCCCTATGTCATGAAAATGAAGGGAAATATACGTATTATAATATATGGCAAATATTCATGTCTGGAGATTGTAACGCTAACATGGATATACTTTTGGAGACTCTGCTAAATTTATGAATAAATTAAAAAATAGCATGGAAACAAAGAAATGATAATATAAATTGTAAAACCTAATTAATGAGTTAAATATTTAAATATAAATCATGTACATAAGATCTCTAAAAGCACAAATGCTCCTTATATGTCTCTGAATTTTGAGTCCACAACTTCCATAATACAATACTAGAGGAAGTAATTTAAATTCCATTATTCCCAAGGTCAAATGTTTTGCTACTTCAACTTTTTTCTTTTCAGGCATCAAAGAATGGAATGCCCTTACAAATTACATGTATATTAAATCAATCAGTAATAATTTAACTTTCCGTTAAGAACTAAAAATTTACCCTTTCGAAAAAGCTAAATTTTGAGAAAGCTGCAGTAGTTAACTCTCTGTCTTTGTTTTTTGCTGTGACTGCCTTGCCTTGTTTATGACTTTTTTAATTGTTGCTTTTTGACGGCGGAAGATATTTCAGATTTGTTTTGCTTTATATGGACCCTATTGGAAACAAGTTACTATTTGGCGACTTTCATGGGTTATCTTCTGTATCGTCTTTTTCGTTCAATTTGTCAACTTTTGTTTTTGTTCTGCTCTTTTGCCTTCGATATTTGTGTTTTGTTTGCCGAATAAAGAAATTTAAAAAAAGTGAATTAATTTATTTGTATGCACGAAGCTATCTTATGTCGTACATTAAATCGAAAAAAATAGAGATATGTTGACGTTTTAAATGGTAAAATTTAGACTTTACGTAATGAGTACTTACCGTTAAAGATCTATCGAGTTTTAAAAATTTTAATTTCACGTCTTGTATATATCCGTGTTTCTGTATATATTATTTACTTTAAATTGTTTCCTTTTATAAACACAACGTCTCTATGCTACACGTGACGTGTGCCGCCGATGGAAATACGTATAGTTTTTCATATAAAGTATTGTATACCGTAACTTGACGTATTTTGGACAAATTATTGCGTATTTTGGACTGATGTTCACCAACAGAACAGATGTGCCCACGTGTGTGTGTTGAAAAATAAAACATGTTTATTCGGTTTATGTAATATAATTTTCCTAAGCACATTTATATGTTTATGCTAATGTAACATAACATTGTAAAATAAATAATTGACCATTTTCAATTTACATTAGGGTAGGGTTTGAGAATTTATGTTGAGTATTTATTAGTCTCTTTCGCTGTATAATTAACATTACATGTGCAGTTTTAGGCTTAAGTTAAGTTTGTATTATGTGTGGAAGCAGAGGTTCAAATATGGCACCAGAAGGATGGTTGGTGGGGAGATTGGGAGGGTCCCTTTAAACCATTTTCGAAATATTTTGAGCGACGCCCAACTACGCCCAATTTGCTCTTGTCGATGACGTCGGTCCTCTCTCCCCTTCGGGAACCTTGGTCCCGTCGGGCAAACCCTGTCGCAACCCCTGTATCAGTTGTCTTATCACAACTTTCATCTTTCATTTTCTATGTTTAATGTTTGTGCGTTGCTGCAGAAAGAAAATAAAATAACTTAATAAAATGAAAAAAAAACAAAACAAAACAAAATATATAATATAATACTGTGTAACGGTACTCAGATACACCCCTAGTCTTGGTTTCGGGGCAGGAATATTGATTAATAATATATTATTATGTACCTGTACTATCATACTTTTCTTAAATTAATCTATCTGTATATCTCTTCCCATTGGACATTACTATTTCGGAGTCTGTGTTTTGGGGACCGGAATACGATAATGGTTAGGCCTATATGAAAGTAAAAGTACCAATATATAACTTCGACCATTTAAAGGGAAAGAAACCGAAACAGGCCATTATATATTTAGCTTCTGGGTTGATAAAATTATCATCATCATCTGTGGCATGTTTATATATTTACATTTTCTGTCAGTAGGGTAGCTCTCACAGTGAAAACACTGCTCATTCGAGGGACCCAATGGAGCCACCCCTGATGCAGACTGTGAAACGAGTCCATGCTGAAATTATTTGGCCGCAAAATTTACCGGTAAAGTCGTTATATTAGAGAAAGAAGGATCGGGTTTGGCTGACAAACAATATTTGTCGGTACTGTAATTTGTCAGGCTTTCATGCATTCTTAGATGACGATCTGTTTCACCGTGGATTTAAGTTCAGTAACACTTAAGTTAAGTTCAGTAACATTTATTCAAATCGATATTCATGTGAAAGTAAACAATTAATAGCTATAAATTACGATTTAGGAATCAGATTAGAAGTTAAAAAACTTGTCTCAAAATGATTACTCAACAAAAGAGAATATAATATATATAAAATAAAAATGTTTAAATAAATATATAAATAAACATGCAAAAAGTGTATCTCATATCAGATTATGTTTCTTTTAAAAAAAAAACCCATTTCCAACCATTATAATGATATCGGTGTTTGAGTGACATTTTTTCTACTAGGCATAAGGGCCTAGGCATGTATAATTTATTATTAACAAATTATAATGTGTAGTATTATATAGGGCCTACAGGTAAATACTATCAATTCAGATTTGTATATCTATGCGTTGCTTTATTAGATTTTTTTTATAAAGGACCCAATGGAGCCACCCCTGATGCATACTGTGAAACGAGTCCATGTTGAAATTAATTGGCCGCAAAATTTACCGGTAAAGTCGTTATATTAGAGAAAGAAGGATCGGGTTTGGCTGACAAACAATATTTGTCGGTACTGTAATTTATCAGGCTTTCATGCATTCTTAGATGACGATCTGTTTCACCGTGGATTTAAGTTCAGTAACATTTAAGTTAAGTTCAGTAACATTTATTCAAATCGATATTCATGTAATAGTAAACAATTAATAGCTATAAATTACGATTTAGGAATCAGATTAGAAGTTAAAAAACTTGTCTCAAAATGATTACTCAACAAAAGAGAATATAATATATATAAAATAAAAATGTTTAAATAAATATATAAATAAACATGCAAAAAGTGTATCTCATATCAGATTATGTTTCTTTTAAAAAAAAAACCCATTTCCAACCATTATAATGATATCGGTGTTTGAGTGACATTTTTTCTACTAGGCATAAGGGCCTAGGCATGTATAATTTATTATTAACAAATTATAATGTGTAGTATTATATAGGGCCTACAGGTAAATACTATCAATTCAGATTTGTATATCTATGCGTTGCTTTATTAGATTTTTTTTATAAAGGTGCGGGGCACATAAAGAACGGGGCTCCAGGAGATCAGGGGCCCTGATTCAACGAACCGCCTGAACCTGCGGTAGTTAAAGTCACTGGTTAGTAACGTCACTCTGCATTTACATTCTTTCTCTCTATTCCGACTTTTGAATTGGTTTCAAAACAGTTCAATAACAAGACATTAACAAATTTCAATCGTGCGTATTATATTTTTATTGAACCTCAAAGACGTCAGCCTCTTAAACATAAAAGCGGTTAGTGTAGTTATTGACTACAGCGGTGGCGCCAGAAGTTTGCCGACAAGGTGTCCAACGGAGGGGTCCGAACCAAGGCGACGACGAAGCCCATTCGACGGCCCGGAATAAAAAAAAAACCCTGTTAGGGTTCATAGGGAGAGTTTTCATGACTTAATTTGGTCCTAAATGTGCTTTTAGACAACAATATTAGGGATTGGCAATCAAAACAGCGTTATTTGGATAGTCAAATTATTATTTTTTTAAATTTTTGGTCCGACGACCTAGTCGTTTGTTGGACGACAGGGGGTTCCAGGCTTGTCCCACGGGTGGGCAAATGGCCCCTGGCGTCACCACTGATTGACTATGGAGGAAACAACTGAACTAATTAAGATGAAATTAACAGTTGATAATGATCTTCACTCATAATGGCCATCATGATCTGATCAAAATGGTCACTCGATGCAACTCAGAGTAATGCTATTGTTGCTACTCAGAAATGTTAGTTCACTAATGGAACAAGGTTTATAGAGGCAAATCTCCGTATTATAAAGCGCTTTAAGGATCTATACATTTAGCACTCTTATATACTTTTAATAACTTCATGCCAATAATAATATTAATAATAATAATAATAGTAAAAAAAATAATAATAGTGTTATAATAGTAATAATAGTAATAATAATAGTGTGATAATAGCAATGAATGTATATACTGAATCCAACCTCTTGTAATCGAACCGTAAAGAAATTTAATAAATTTAATTAAATATCAAATAACAGATTACTACTGTACTCCATTTATTACATTGAATGCTAAATATGGTGCAACAAACATATCGTTTCATCAAATCACTTTGGGGGATTTAATATCCAATGGATTAAATCTCGCATGTGTATGGCAACTTATAGTCGCAACGGAGGTTATTCCAGGTCAGGTATGAATTTTCCGCATTCCATTGGGTAACGCAATTTTCAGTTTCAGGGTTATTGGGTTCACCTGTTGACCAGTTGTTGTACTGGTATGGTGAATTGTCCGACCAACTCCAAGTCGTTCCCGACTTCTTCAAACCAATCCAGTATGTGAATCCAAAGCCAACTAATTCATTATTATATGTTTGCCAAAGCGTAGCAACAAACTGGTTTTCATCTTCACTTTCGATGGAGACGAGATGACTCTGTGAGTTTTCGCTGGAGGAGCAATCCTTCTCTGCCTCATCCCAAGTCTTTAAAGATGCGAAGAATCGATAGCATTTGTTTCCGAATGGAACCCAATATTCTGGACATACCTGTACAGTATATTCGGCGCCATCAGAAGGGCTTGCAGCCACCGCAATGAAGATACCAAGTAGCAATACCTATCAATAGAAATATAGTACATATAATACTGAACTTTATATTGATTATAAAACCTCTTAACCGGTTTTGCAATCCCTGTTGGTAATTTAATGTAATGTAGTTAGATTTATATAGAGCTTTATACCGAAATGGTCTCAAAGTGCTCGAGATGTGGAGAAGCTCTTACAGTAACTTGCTTCTCCCCAAAGAGTACCTTCATGTCTGAATGTCTGAGCTACACGGCAGGAGCGAATACAGAAATTAGCGAAAGGGGGTGGGGGGTCGGGACAACATTACCTTAGGAGTCCGCAAAATTTGTGTTTTTAAAACGCCCGAAAATAACCACCGAAGCGTTTTGGGTGCTTAATTATTTCTTTCCTTCTTTTTTTTTCTTTTTTCTTTAATTTCTAAAAAAAAGGGAGGGGGTGGGGAGGAGGGTCCTCTAAATCCGTCCTTGCCCTATAAACCCGATACCAGCTAGTCTCGTCTGTCCACAACAGGGGCTGTATGAACCAGTACACAGGGGTAACCCTTAACTCGTCTCTGAAGAATAATGTACTGGGATCTTTTAATAGTCCAGGTGCTCCGAACACCCATCGCCTTCACTCCCCTGCTTTATACCTATCATTATTTATTTCAGTTACCTATATGTATGACTAACACCTTGTTAGTCAAGCGATTCCTAGTTGCTAGTACATGTAAACCAACATAAAAAATGGGTATCTTTTTTCGTTCTATATTAGGACTGATATGGGGTGGGGGATAACATTTTTTCCACAACGTTTAATCAACTGAATATATTTTCTTGTTTTTAGTACCAACGTGTAAACACATGCGTGATCATAAATTTGTCACGCATTTAGCACAAATCTATGTTTTATTTTTAATGTTTAAACGTGTTTTTATGTATGCTTCTCCTTGTTTATAGGTTACGGTATTTTTGAATAAATTGAATTAACTAACGGAGTGGTATCAATTTAATGCATTTGTTGATATAGGGTATGTGGTTACATGAAATATGCCCACAAATTTATATCAACTGAATATACAGTATTTTGTTGTTATTAGTAGTA
Source organism: Anneissia japonica (assembly GCF_011630105.1). Taxonomy (NCBI): domain Eukaryota; kingdom Metazoa; phylum Echinodermata; class Crinoidea; order Comatulida; family Comatulidae; genus Anneissia; species Anneissia japonica. Next base: position 335,061 of record NW_022752171.1, read on the forward strand.
AAGTGTAGAAAAAATAGAATAACCCCTATCATTTCGAATAAAGAACAAAGTAACGGCAGGGTTAATTATTTCATATGAGGTCAAAAGGTCACCAACCAAATATCGAAATCGAATTTACCCAAAATATACTGCATATTAAAACTCCCGACAATCATTTACTTATGCCGTTAAAACTAAGTCAACACAGACCAAAGTTAATTAATTAAACATATTAAAATCATGTATAGATAGAATTTTAAATAAAATTTTCACAATTGTGGTACATAATTAACTAAAATAATATGAACTAATGAAATATGGGTGTGTTCATTTTATGCTCGGGAAAAAGATTTAAAGGCTATATATATAATAATGCTGGTCCATTTACACTTTAGCTTTTCTAATTATTATGTAATTGTCAAATTATATTTAATACATAACTATATATTTATATTATAGAGTGTGTATACAAATTAAGTTTAGAAAATTAGCTATGCAAGCACTATAAATCATTAAAAAAATAAATAGTAACAATTTAATATATATGTATATATATATATAATTATATATATATATATATATATATATATATATATCGAAGTGATTCTACACATTCATCCAATTAAAATCTATATTCAAGAAAAAAATATACAGTAAACAAAATTGAAAATGCAAAATTTAAAAATGTCTCTACATCATATAATTTCATTAATGTCAAAAATGTGTCAAACTATTAAATAAGGTCCACAATTTTAATACAAAATTTATTGACAAACGGATAGATGTTTCGTGGACGAATTTTCAAGATCAAGTGAACAAAATATAAACATATGATAGAAAACCAAATGTTTCAAATATTCAATATATATACACTATAAACTACATGTATATATACAATTCTATATTATACATTATATATATACTGTCTCTTATACACATCTAGATGTGTATAAGAGACAGCATACACACAAATACATACATACAAATTTACTTCCTGGTTTAATTCTGTTGGCATACCATCATGTACTGTAGGCCATTACTGTATTATTTTAGGTCCGATCAGGATATTTTATACTGCAGACACTTCTGAATATCTCATCCACAAACTATTTAGCATTTGTAGGTGTGTTCAGAACCCTTTAATTAGGCAAACATTCTAGCCTAGGCTAGAGTTGACTATTGGCCTAGCTGAGGAGAAAGAGTTTAAGAGCAGCCACGGGAAGAAGGCAGCCAGGCCAAGTTAATGGTGTATGTATGTCGTCTAGCTTAATTGCCAGATTATTAGGCAAGCTTAAACACGTTTTTAAAACAAAATTACACAATATTTTTTCATAATCACACACTTAATATGTTCTTTAACTCATGTAACTCAAGGTCAAGCAATAGTTGCTATAAAGGCCACGCAATAGTTGCTATAAAGGCCACGAAGACTTCACCACGATTTTCTTTACATTTGACAAGTCTAGGGCCGTTTTCATAAGGCCTGTCTTCGATTTAATTTTTTTCTATTTATTCGAATTTTTAAATGACCCCTAAAATTAGGCCACGCCCCTAAAGTCTTCCCTATATTTTTATAAAAACTTATTATGTTTTTTAAAGCCAAGCATGGTATATTCAAATTAGGTCTATTTATTTCTTATCAAGTTGGTATCAAACATTCGCCAAAAAGTTTACCGTTGATGATGATTTCTTAGGAATAAACCAAAAGCATTTGCTTAACAACTATAAATGAGAAAATGTTGGCCCTCACCAAAGTAATAGAAACATAACAAAACAAAGAATATTTCTAACCAAATTTAAAAGAAATATCCAGGTATAGTTTACGTCTATGTTATGTATTATACTGTATTATCTTTAAATTTTACTAGTAATATAAAATTGTGCAACTTACGATTCCCATGACTGCCTACTTCTTCAATTTCGTAAAGTGTGGCTTACTATATTACATCACACCTTAAATACATTTTCTGGATCCAGGCTTTGACCAATCCCGGCCAATTCTAATACTGTAAATATGACGTTTGAATTTCCCAATCTCTAGAACACGCCCATCCATTGATATGACGTTGGGAAAATCTCTGCTGATGACAGTCATTTGATGTTGTAGAATAGAAATTACTGAATATAAAAAGTATATTCAACATTAATGCAAGGGGATAGCCATCAATTTCAAAATGGCTGCATTTTTTTAATTGATTTTATTCCCAGAATTGCACATTTATGACAAAAGATGTTAATATATTAAATATGCTCTTATATAAGTAACAAAAGAAATCAAAATAATATTTCACTTCAAATTTGCAAATATTCAAATCCAAATAAATATTCAATCTATTTTAGTATATATTTGATATATGAAATTAATGATTTAATAAGGTCCGTACAAAATAGCCTTTAAAATGAAACAAATTGCTAAGAATAATATATTTTTTTCTTTTTTGGATGGATAGCAAACCTTTATTTGAAATCAATGGTTAAATATTCAACACACACGGTTTTTTCATTCTTATCAAGCGATACAGGATATCATATGAAATATTGATAAATCATTAAAAAAATTATACAGGACATTTGGCATTCAATCTCACTATAATATACTTTTTTTTTTCTAAAATACTTCTGAACACAATTATTTTCCAATGAAACCAGAACAAAATCTTAACTCTGAAAACTACATTGTATTTGATTAGTATCATTCTTTATGTTTTTTAATGGAATTTGTTTTTCACTTAAAGACTTTTGTTTAGCATAATTATATTATATTCTGCTTTAGGTATGATAAACGAGCGGCTAACAATATATGCATAATTATATATTACATACACACACATACGCACCCCTTCCACACAACACCCCACACACCCATACACACGCGCACACAC
>NW_022752171.1:338563-354485 GCF_011630105.1 Anneissia japonica
TCGCGGACTAGTGCTGTCTCGTAAGAATTTTGTAGGACGCGTTAAGAATGACAAAATATTCTCTCTATCTACTGGAACCGAGCCGCATAGCTTGTATTCCACTATTTGCATTCACACCTGGGCTGTATATATATATTGGCTTGGTTTGGCTCTGTAATCATTAATGGTCGTGGGACTAGTTTGGGCCCTACCTAAGCTGGTCGAACGTTTCGTTTGGGTCTGTACCCTAGCTGCACTGATGAGGCCTGGAAGGCCGAAACGGATCCGTCTGCAGATATTGGGATTCCTTCCAGTGGATGCTTAGTTTATTTTGTCATTCTGATCGGATTTTCTCTACTGTTCCGTTTTAATTTTAATTGTAAATTGTTTTGCATTATATGGCCGTTTGTTTGCTGTTTTATGGGGTTTTCCCATTTGCCTTTCAAAATATATATATATACCCATACGCATATTAACGATGTTGTTCCTAAAATGAAAAAGCCAAGAAAATTGCCCCTTATCATACAATTCTCTTTTTAACTCTCCATCAAACCTTCGTCGTGGCGTCCTACGACGGGGTGCGGGATATCCAGGCTTGTCGTACGGAGGACGCGGGCATACCCATTTTCACGGACCTCACTCACAAAATCAACAATTCTATTGCGATGCAAAGCAATAAGGTTTAGATTATTAAGTAATTCCAACATCAAACCGTGAGTCTCTACTTCTTACCGCATCACTCTCTGGGGGTATTACCGTTATAGGACTATCTAAAATCTAAATAAAAAAATCACTGAAATTAGTCTATATCTAATAATTGCTGATTTCTGAATTTCGTTGTCCTTCCACCCTAGCCGAGGCCGCCGTAGGACCTGAGTTGAACTCCTGTAGAAACGTATCAGTACCTTATTTTAATATTGACCCTCCACCCCAAATTGATTCGCCTGATTCTTATTGCTTTAAGTATTTATCACCTGGTAGATCTGTCCATATGATGGAAATACCTACATGGCCTCCTGCCATTAATATGCATTTTCGTTTTGACTACGCGGCCAGTCTACTACGAACTAATGGACCGTGACGGCAACGCCAAGACACTGTTCGGGTACTACACCAAGAGCTGTTTTCGTTTTTTTAAGGCGCCTACGACGACACAGCACACGTACGTAGGCCTACGTTTTATTTTTATTACCAGAGAACAATGTTCCCTTGTTTTATATTTGAAAAAGGAAACGTGAAAACAAATATATAAAATGTAATAACACCTGCAGTAGTGGTGCCCATAATGCAGTAGCGGTGCCCATGTAAGGAATATAAAATATAACAACACCTGCAGTAGCGGTGCCCATCTAAGGATTAATATATAAAATATAACAACACCTGCAGGCTGCAGTAGCGGTGCCCAGAATGCAGTAGCGGTGCCCATGTAAGGAATATAAAATATAACAACACCTGCAGTAGCGGTGCCCATTTAAGGTTTAATATATAGAATATAACAACACCTGCAGCAGTGGTGCCCATCTAAGGATTAATATATAACAACACTTGCATTAATGGTGGCCATCTAAGGATTAATAAATAAAATTTAACAACACCTGCAGCAGTGGAGCCCCATATTGCAGAAGCGGTGCCCATCTAAGGATTAATATATAGAAAAAAACAACACCTGCAGTAGTGGTGCCCATAATGCAATAGTGGTGCCCATAATGCAGTAGCAGTGCCCATCTAAGGAGTAATATATAAAATATAACAACACCTTCAGTAGTGGTGCCAATACTGCAACAGCGGTGTCCATCTAAGGATTAATATATAGAAAAAACAACACCTGCAGTAGTGGTGCCCATAATGCAGTAGCGGTACCCATCTAAGGATTAATATATAAAATATAACAACACCTGCAGTGGTGCCCATAATGCAGTAGCAGTGCCCATCTAAGGATTAATATATAAAATATAACAACACCTTCAGTAGTGGTGCCCATACTGCAACAGAGGTGCCCATCTAAGGATTAATATATAAAATGTAATAACACCTGCAGTACTGGTGGTGCCCATAATGCAGTAGCCGTGCCCATCTAAGGAAAAATGTATTTTTCTATCAATTTTTCAATACACTGTCTTATTTCTATTATAAAAAAAATGTGATTTGGCCATCACGGTATTTAACTGGATATAGCATTCTTAACCTGTGTTATGACTACATGTAGGCCTACCCTCGAACAAGGGCCCATTGGAACTTAGTCACGCCACTGGGAAAATGCAGTGGCGGATTCAAAAATTTTAAAAGCAAAAAACATAATAGGGAAAGATAGAAAATTGTAAACAAATTTATGTCTGAGAGTTCCATTTCCGGTAGTGTAGAGGTGCCATAATCATAAGATTTTTTACCTCAGTTCCAACCATAGTGGGTCTCAGGTCAGCGGTGGCACCAGCGGGGGGGGGGGGCAGCATTGGCTTAAATCTCCACACCAGACAGGTCAATCTCTTCCCCCTCCCCCCGCATCCAGAGGTTCCTATTCTTTAAAAAAAATCTCATTTGGGAGGGGGAACCCCCTCTCGAACCCTTCCCCAGCTCAGGCCTACAAGCTCAAATCACCCCCTGTCGGACAGCTCAGCCCCGTCCGCTCATGTCGGTGGTCTGCGAATCACTGAAAATTCCTCCCGTGGCCCCTCTATTACGAATTCCTGTGTCTGCCACTGAAATGATAGTGCACTAAGAGAGATAGATAGCGCGGGCGGCGAGTGGGTGAAGATTTAAAGAAAATAATACGAAAAATTACAGACAGTTCGGCTAGACGAATAATGTCGTAATAAGGAACTTAGTGCTAACCTGTAGAAACGTATCATTACCTTATTTTAATATTGACCCCCTACCCCAAGTTGATTGCCCTGATTCTTATTGCTCTGAGTATTTATCACCTGGTAGATCTGTCCATATGATGGAAATACCTACATGGCCTCTTGCCATTAATAAACCAAAAGTATTTAATAATAATACTAATAATAATACTAAATAATATAACAGCAGTCTGTTATTCGAAAATTTAACGTGTTCACCTGACTTAATTTAAAAGACAATCCATATGTTTATTAAAATTAATAAGGGATACCATATTGTACACTGTGTATTCATAACACATGTTTAATTTAATTAGTTCTACATGTTTTTTTGTATGTGTTTCACAACATTTGTCAACTCGTAAATATAACATAGCGCGCATATAGTCATTGTTATTAATATTGCATTATATAATATGCTTCTAGCACTTTATGTATCAATGTAGAAATTAACATACTGTACCCTAGGTATACATAACCCATGTTTAATTTAACACATCTTTTTTATTATGTATTTAACAATATCCACCAATTCGTATAAATATAATAGGCGCACATTTGCAGTATATAATATAATTATGTTCATGTTTCTTGCACTTAATTTATTCATGTAGGAATAAGCATAGTGTAAAATGTGTATACATAACACATGTTTTATGTAATTAGCATACTAAAGGACCGAACTTTAGTGAATAATTTTTTCCATTCTCAATATCAGTACACTGGGAGAAAATCCTCTGTTCTTTCATCTTGAACAAGAGCGACTGCTCACCGGCCCACCAGTCCCTCCACGCTTAAATACGGCACAGGCGCAAGTTATTATATTGGTTTTCGTGGAAGAGCTGATAAGATAGAATTAAAAAAGATAGGGCCTGAGTTGACCCCCTGTGGAAACGTACAGTACCTTATTCTAATACTGACCTTCCACCCAAAATTGATTTTCCTGATTCTTATTGCTCTATTAAGTATTTATCACCTTTTAGATATGTCCATATACTGGGAATACCTACATACATGGTCCTCCTGCCATTAATAATCCAAAAGTTTACCTAATAATACTTATTAATGTACCAGCAGTCTGTTATTCGAATATCTAAGGAATTCACCTGGCTTAATTCAAAAGATAATTAATATGCTAACTAAGTAATGCATAACATATTGTACTCATAATTCATGTATTCATGACACATGTTTAATTTAATTAGACCACATCTTTTTAAATGTATTTCACAATATCCGTCAACTCGTATAAATATTATAGGCATTCCTTGTTATTCATATTGTATACATAACACATGTTTTATTTAATTAGCATACTGTCATCATTCTATACCAAAACGCTAGGTTTTTGTAGTTTTAATCTTTGCCAAAGTGCCTGGTCTCTCTCTGAGGTACAAATAGTAAATTTTAAATAATTTTAAACAGTGATACTTGTTATTACTTTTCACTACTTTACTATTTTAACTTGTTTTCTTAACGTATTTCTCGTCATTGCCAAGTTGTTTTGTCTTGTGATTTTTCATGTAATGTTATGCTTTTTAACCAAGACTATTGCAAAGGAAAAACACATTTTCCATTATAAAATGGGACAATAAAGTGTTCTTGAATCTTAAATCTTGAACCAAGGGAGGTGCCAGTCGCCCCCCTCCAAATTTTTAAAAGTAAAAAACATAATAAAGAAAAAAGAAAATTGTAAACAAATTTAAGTATGTGAGAGTGCCATTTCCGGCAGTCTAGAGGTGCTATAATCAGAAAAATGTTTAACTCAGTCCTTCATGCTTGGGCTCAAGTGGGTGGCCTGTGAAAATCCCTCCCTGGGTGCAAATTGTTTTAACCTCGTAGGATAGTCTGATAAAATCTCATGAATTATTCATAATCATCTTTATAAAACATATTTTGCGCATGCGCTATTTTCAAGTTTGTGTCAGCCTTAATGATTAGCTGCTCTGTGCATTGCCAGGGACCTAAGTTCGATTAAAAAAATAAATAAATACCGGGTAACAATTAAAATTAGATTTTGGGCGAACTGAGTGGATACATTGCTTAAAAAGTGGCCCTTTTAATAATTTTAGATATTATAGTCAAGATTAGATGGGCATATAGGCCTAATTCAACAAAGGGTCCAGTGAGCGCAATGGCCTATTATATGAGTACTTTACAAAATTATACAAATATACTTATAATCACTTAACGTTAGAGCCTTTCACTTAGTCTGTTACTGGTATATCAGCATCCAGTCTCTTTTAAAGTATTATAGTCGTGACCTTAAATAGTTAGTTCAAAGTAAACATAAAAGAAGGTGATTTGTTTATGTTAATCAACTTGTTTATTTTTTTTATATGTATTTTCTTATGTTAGATGAATAAAAAAAATGATTTGTTTTTAGACCTATGACATGATGAATGATCATCTATGATGGATAAATCCTTCGAGTTAAACCTCGTATAGGGCTATCGTAAAGCAGACAGTGGTGGTGCTAGTGGACCACCTTATGTGCATAATTTGCCTACTGAGCGTCGCAGAATCGAGCAAATTTCTTAGCTTACATAGTGGAATTTTAATAAACTTTAATTGAACATATGTATCAATATTATTTCATTTCATTGTTTTATTTCAAAATCAAATCAACATACAAAATAAAGTAAATTAAATAGAAAAACATTGTAATATAAACATATTATTAAATAAGTATGCTGTAGTTTCAATTGTTTTACAAGGATTAAAGAAACAACAATCAAGATCGTAATTTACACAATATAATTTTAGATTCTTAATGTTACTTCAATTTGTTTTTTTTGTTTTTTTATTAAAATTTTGCATAACTGCGTTTTACTGTTGAAAATAGTTAACATGTTTGATTGATTGATTGGTTGGGTAGAGAAGCTATAAACCCAGGGGAGGGCAAGTGCCTCCCTTTTCACCAAGGACGAGTTATGAGATGATCATAGATGAATGAACAGTATGAAACAAGATAGGCCCTATTAGAATGATAGCATGGGGTGATGATATAGAATGGAACACCGTAACGTTAGGGCTCATACACTGTGCAAGTCCAAGAAGGAAGACTTAACTCTATGTGTATGTGAGACACATCATACCCATATTCCAGTGGGAAATTTACCTGGTCAAGCATTGCACATTACACAATTTTAAAAAGTACATACCGTTAATAATCTATACAAGGCATGGAATTATAAATTATCATTCCTTGTTTTGTTAAAGATAGCTTACTTAACATGTTTTGAATAAATGGATGGAGTTATGTTTTTAATATTTTGGGGGATTTTGTTCCAGATTTGGGGCCTTTATATGTAATTTATTGTTGGGTTTTATATGTGTCTTTTTTTGATCATCGAAAATCTGATCTAGACCTTGTGTTGTATTTGTGAAGGGAACTATTTAATTGAAAGTAGTTTTTAAATGTGGTAAAACAAAAACATTCATAAACACAGATCAAAACAAGTAAACATGCAATTATGTAAATAAAAGAACCCATAGTTAATGTTTAAATTCTCATGGTCAAATTTTTCTTCACATGGTTTCTTTGAGCAGATATTGTTTATTTTTTTTATTTAAAGTTACAAAATGTGTTAAATGTCAATAATATATTTTATCAATTTACCAATTTCCAGTGATTCACAGACTACCCACCTGAGCCCCATCATAGTTGCGACTGAGGTAGAAAATCTTATGATTATAGTACCTCTAAATTGCTGGAATTGGCACTCTCGGACTTAAATGTGTTTGGCAATTTTCTTTTTTTTCTCTCCATTATGTTTTAGACTTTTAAAAATTAGGAGGGGGCGGGACCTCCATTGAATCCGACAATGCGTTTTAAAAGTGGCGTGACTAGGTGAAAATGGTAGAAAAACAAATTCTTCAAAATTTCTTATCAATTGCATAATTATAAATGAGATGCTTATTCCTCCATGAAAACATAAAGTGCAAGAAACACGAACACATTATATAATGCACTATGAATAACAATGACTAGGCTTATTTTAGTTATGCGAATTGACGGATGATGTCAAATAGGCCTACCCATGAAACAGATTCAAGATTCAAGAACAGTGTCTCATTTTAAAAAAGAACATTTGTTTTTTTTTCTTTGCAACAGTCTTAAAAGTTAAAAAGGATAAAATTACATGAAAAATTACAGGACAAAACAACTTGGCAATGACGAAAAATACGTTAAGATATTAACAAGTTAAAATAGTAAAGTAGTAAAAATTAAATAATAAATATCACTGTTTAAAGTTGTTTAAAACTTACTATTTGTACCTCAGAGACAGACCAGACATTTTAGCAAAGATTAAAACTACAAAAACCTAGCGTTTTGCTATAAAATAATGACAGTATGCTAATTACATAAAACATGTGTTATGTACACACAGGGTACAGCATGCGTATTCCTACATAAATAAATAAAGTGCAAGAAACATGAACATAATTATATTATATAATGCAATTATGAGGAACGTTCGCCTATTATATTTATACGAGTTGGTGGATATTGTTAAATACATATAAAAAGATGTGTTTTAATTAAATTAAACATGTGTTACGTATACCCAGGGTACAGTACGTTAATTTATAATGCAATATTAATAACAATGACTATATGCGCTCTATGTTATATTTACGAGTTAATTAATGGCAGGAGGCCATGTAGGTATTTCCATCATAAGGGCAGATCTACCTGGTGATAAATACTTAGAGCAATAAGAATCAGGGGAATCAACTTGGGGTGGAGGGTCAATATTAAGATATGGTACTGATACTTTCAACAGGAATTTAACCCGGGTCCTACGCCGGCTTCGGTCAGGGTAGAGTGGAAGGACAATGACCATAGGAAATCAGCAATTATTAGATATAGACTAATTTCAGTGGTTTTTATATTTAGATAGTCCTAAAACAGTAAAAACTCCAGAGAGCGATGCGGTGAGGTCTTTAGGAAAGCTGTGAAAATGGGTATGCCCTCATCCCCCGTCTGACAAACCTTGAGATCCCGCACCCCGTCGTTTGACGCCACGACGAAGTCGTCATCCTCCACCCCGGTGTACGACGCCACGACGAGGTCGTCATCGAACCAAAAATATTTATTTTTTAATTAAATGTACTGTGATGCCATTGTTGTCTAAGCACCTCCCACATTTTCACGACCAAGCACTGCGAACGTACCGACTTACGGTCGTATCCGACCGGAAGTAGAACCTGCCCTCCGATCGTAGCCCCTCTCACACTATCACCACGTAGCTCTGTGATCGTACGTCAGTGGCGTAACAGGCGGGGGACAGGGGGCAGACTGCCCCCCCCCCCCCCCCTGACGACCTGACGGTTTTTACCGGGCTGACCAAGCCGTCGTACCGGGCTGGGTAATACGAGAAAAGAAAGAGGGGAGAGGAAGGGACAGAGAAGGAAGGGGAAAAAAGGAAAGGAAAAAGGAAAAGAAAAAGAGAAGGGAAAAATAAAGACAAGAATAAAAAGGAAGATATCATAATGACCAGACTCACAACACCCTGCAACCCCTTCTCCACTTCAAAAAGTGTCCATAAATCCTTTGATCTAAGCCGCCAGATATTCTCCGCAGTGGCGTAACCACCAGGGGACAAGGGGAAAATATCCATCTGTGGAAAATCTTTCCCCACCCCTTGAAGATGCCCTTTTCACACCCTGTAAGTGCCTAAAAATCTCAAATTTCGTGCGCTTCGCGCGCATTTCTTGTGTAAATAAGCCAATTCCTCTAAAAATTGCACATTTTAGGGAGTTTTGATCAATTCCGACGAAAAACACAAAAATATTTTGCGCGCTTCGCGCGCTTTTTTAGGGTTTTCCTTCTAAGTTATTTAAACACATAATAGTCCAAAAACTCAAGAAAGAAAATTTAAAATAGATCCGTTTACCTAAAAGAAGAGCATCAATGTGTAATGATGGTGACAGAATATGTTTGTAATAAATAAAGTCATAATGAAAATGCTTATACGTGTGGCTAAAACGTGTGTGGCCATATATAACATAAGCCCTAAACTCAAAAAAAAAAAAAAAAATTTGCGCGCTTCGCGCGCATTTTGGAGAGTGACAATTTGTGCTTGTCCTCCTTTGCCTTCTAAGTTAATTGAACACACTAGTCCCAACTCAAATACAAACATTTAAGATAGATCGTTTTACCTAAAAGTAGGGCCTCAATGTGTATTGATGGTGAAAGAATATGTTTGTAATAAATAAAACCATGATGAAAATGGTTATATTTAGTTTCAAACACACGTGTGTGGCCTATATTATAAATAAGATAAGCCCTATGTCGTATTGTTTTCTATATGGCGGGTGGGGTGGGGGGTGGGTATGATAAATTACGAACCAGGAAAATTATTACCTTTGTCCCCCTCCCCCCGAACCAAGACCCCTGTTACGCGCCTGTCATACGTCGTGCGTCGACCCCCATCATGAGCATTTTCCTTGGCTTATTTAATATGCATGAAAACTCTTCTTGTCATTTATTGGTGGAAAGTAATATTGGCCACTTTAGCTTTAAATTTGGACTGACCACAATGCATTTGTCAATATTCAACGACCATCAACGACCCTCTCCCCTGTCGCGAGCACGTTGCTCTCAGCAGCTCTCACACTATCACGACCGTACTGGTCGGTGTCAGTCGTTACCGATCGCATATGTCGCGATAAAGTGAGAGTGCAAGTACAATTTGAACCCCACCAGAGAGGTTTGTCCCGGGGCCCCCCAAACCACGTGGGTCCCGATTCACTGAGCAGAAGGTTTTACTGCGAACAATTTTAATTTTTAATGTAAAAATACACAAATGCAGTTAGTTAATATGCAAATTAGCATAAATATGCAATTAGTGATGAGATACAATGTATCCTGGCAACCACTGTTCGTGCAGAGTTATTTCTTTTTGAAGTACACAGTTCCAGACAGAGGAGGAGGGGGAGGGGTGGCGATGACTCCGACGAGAAAAAATAGGCTTGTTCGGGCGCCGTTCAAAATATTCCTATAGTAAGGTAGGGGGAGAAACCCCCGACAATTTCTATTGGTTTCAGAGGCTTATTTAATCGATTTTAGAGTCTACTAATATGTAGAAAATAGATGTAATATTTTTCCCAACAAGTTGTGATTGCGGTTTTACTCCCGACTGTGAGAGGGGGAGGGGGTCGCTGGCGCCACCCCTGGTAATACCTTGAGAAAAAAACGTGTTCTTATGGGAAATTACCACTTCGCCTCAAGGTATTTGCCGTTGGTGCATTCGAAATTGCCAGGTATGATTTAGTGATAGAATGGTGCTTGACATTTGGTGCAGTGATATTATTTCTGTTAGAGATTTTGTCTGAAAGTCATTTGCATCAATTCTTAAGAATGAACTATTTGGTATTAGCTGACACTTTGTGAAAAAAAAAAGAGTTAAAGTAATCAGTGATAGAATTAGTATCACTGACAAAATTTAGAATCATGATTTCTATTTTAGAGTCGACGGTCCAGAAGAATATAACTTTGGAAAAATAGTGAATTAATCCAGATTAACTACCAAAATACGAATATTTTGTCAGTTTTTGTGCATCCGGTACCCTTAGTGATTTGAGTAGTAGAAATGTGTAAATTCTGAACAACAAGACAATTCTGTACAATCATTCGTTGCCAAGATATGCTGCATCTCCTCCCTAATTTGTATAATTAAACTAATTTGCATATAACGAAGGTTTAATTTCTAGATTTCACCAACCTTGCAATTGTGTGTGTGTTTTTAAAAAAATTAATAATATATACTATTGTTTGCAATTTGTTGCATTTTGAAGACTGGTTTGTACGGGCCTAATTAAATCATTAATTTTATATATTAAATATATATAAAATGCTAAAATAGCTAAAATAATTAAAATGCCCGCCATTTTGGATTTGAATATTTGAAATTTGAAGCGAAATATTATTTTTATTTCTAATGTCACTTATATAAGAGTATTTAATATATTAACATCTTTTACCATAAATGTACAATTCTGGGAATAAAATCAATTCAAAAATTGCAGCCATTTTGAAATTGATGGCTATCCCCTTGCACATGAAAAATGTTGCATATACTTTTTATATTCAGTGATTCCTATTCTACAACATCCAATGACTGATGCACAGTCTTTCCCAACGTCATATCAATGGATGGGCGTGTTAAATTCAAACGTCATTTACAGTATTAAAATTGGCCGGGATTGGTCAAAGCCTGTATCCAGAAAATGTATTTAAAGCGTGATGTAATATAGTAAGCCACACTTTACGAAATTGAAGAAGTAGGCAGTCATGGGAATCGTAAGTTGTACAATTTTTTATTATTTATTAATAAAATTTAAAGATAATAGAGTACGGTATAATATAGTATATAGACATAAACTATACCGGGATATTACTTTTAAATTTGGTTAGAAGTATTCCTTGTTTTTCTGTGTATTACTTTTTGTTATGATATAACCCCCTAATAAATCATCATTAATGGTAAACTGAACGGGTCGCTCCTTCAAAATGCTTAAAATACATTTTTAACCAACTGGGGTAACATTGGCAGGCAGGGTAACCTGGCAGTTCGCAACATGAAAACTTGGTCGGCTCGTTTGGAGTCTTTCTATTCAGTTTATTGGCGAATGTTTGTTACCAGCTTGCTAAGAAATAAATAATTTGAATATATCATGCTTGACTTTAAAAAAAAAAGTGTTTTTAAAAGTATAGGAAAGATTTCAGGGGCGTAGCCTAATTTTAGGGGTAGTTTAAAAATGCGAATAAATAGGGAAAAAATCAAATCGAAGATAAGCCTTTAAGACTTGGCCAAATGTAATTCGTGTTCAGAAGACTTTACCGATTGTCCACTGTTTGCCAAACACTTGAGAAAAATCAGAATATTCAGAAAATTCGTGGGTTTGTTATAGCAACTATTTGCTTGACCTTGAACGGTAAGTCATCATGAGTTTAAAAAAAACATAGCAAGTGTGTGATTATGAAACAATATTATAATTTTGTTTTAAAAACGTGTTTAAGCTCTGGCAATGAATCTAGACATACACCTTGCATCAACTTGGCCTAGCTGCCTTCCCGTGCCTGACCTTATCCTCCTCCTCTAGCTTAAAAAGTGTTTGATATTAAATAGTTACTCATACTGCAGTTCCACCATGGTTCGTAATTACGAGAGAGGAAATGGAAAGACGAACAGTGCAATTTTTCAGTGACGATGATATAAAACAAGCAGTAGATGCAGTCCAAAATGGAATGTCCGAAGCCATTGAATAGAAGCCTGAGTTTAAATGTATTTCAATATACAGTATCATCTACAAAACTACAGTACTATGAGAAATTAGGCCGCTTATCAAGTGATAAATACAAGTGAAAATTCGTTATTGATAAATTAAATGTATAAGCCTACATTATATAAACAGGCCATTATGAAATAAAATTCAGATCATGTAATGTTTTGTTACTAGATAATAGGACATAACAGGCAACTGATGCAAACATAGGCTTATACATAAGAATATATTTTACCTAAATATACACAATCGTCTTCATATAACACTACAAAATGAAGTGTGCAAAAAATAAATATAAAAAAATAAAATAATAGTATATACTCTGGTTTAACAATTACGATAAATAAATATAATGTTTAGAAATGGCCGTCCTCTGCAAGTCAAAAATGGCATCGCAAGCAGCCCACTCCCACATTATTACATGTAATTATTATTATCTACATAGCAGTTCACACACTGCCGCGAGAGGGCCTGACTCGCATGATGTGACGCAATTTCGGTAAAAAGCGTTACAACTGTAGCGGCAAAATACGAGCTGCTCGTTCTTCCTCTATCTATGTTCTTTGGTATTAATCGTAGTAAAAAAAATATTTATACCCCACTTGCAATATGGACAGTTCTTAGTCGCGCGTAGCCTCTGGAGACTTGCATGTAAACTTGAAATTCGGTTCCCGTTTCCCGAATGTAACGACCGAGATAAGCGGTCTTGTTCGTAACTCCTTGGGTATAATTAATTCATAAAGCATGAAGCAGATATGTTTTTAACATCGCAAGTTAAATTTTAATAGTAAACAAAATACAGTAGGCCTATACGTCTCTCGATTCGGACGACCTAGAGTAGAATTCACACTACTAAACTAGAGGTGATTGATCAAGAGGCCCCCATCGAAGATGCATTTCCATCATAGTTTGCATATACTGTACTAGTAGTTAACAACTGTCACCAGCGCAGGTAGGCAGCGTAGGCAACTTAATTTTATACTTAAGCCAGCATGTCATACTGACACTTGTACCTCGGCATTTTAATTAGATTTTTTATTTGTCACAATATCAATGTACCGTAAGATTACGATCTTTGGAGAGCTGAAAAATATTGATGCTTCTTTAGTTTTTGGCCTAGTTCGTCCCGTTCCTTGGGTCACGGCGTACGATCGAGTTTTGTAAACACACACACAGAGGTTTGCATCTTTTCTGTTTTGACACGAATATATAGTACACAATACAATATATCAATACTGAGAACTTTATTACAGCTAACTCAGGTCGACTCGCCTTTGTTAGAAAAACACTGGTTATATCATGCCAGGTGTAAGCCTACGGTACCTAATACCTAATACTAGAAATTGCAAGTGAAGTGCTGCGAAGTACAACTGCATATAAATGTTCTTCGAACAAAATTATTTATGCGAGTCAAGTGAAAATAATGAATAATAAAAATATAACAAATAATATGAGACACACCCATTGTCTATCTATATTAGAACACTGACGAGCTGACGTAGAAACATAGTAAAAACGAGCGTTGGTACCGTGTATGCCAGTCTACAACAAGCGTCGCCTAAATGTAATAATTAGCACGCTGAAATAGGCTAGTAAATAAATTTAACTGGGTTCGTAAATAATATTGGCCTCAAAATATTGTGGCTGAGACATGGGCCGATTAAACGTAGAAATAGGAAACCTAGAAATATAGTAAAAACGCTAAATAGTAATACTCGAGCGTCGCCACATGGGCGGACGTTGGTACGAGTAGGTTAGTCTACAAACGTCGCCTAAAGTAATTGATTTTACCCGGCAGAACGAAAAAAGGGAACTCCCCAGTCGTCTTAGGCCCTTGTTTTTTTTGACAAGCAATGACCTTTCAGAGGTCAAATTGCTGTCAAGAATATGAATTGGCTGCTTCGCAGCAAATATTTAAATCTGTCCACATCTGTCGTCAACTCCAGAGGGCGCAATATTACAACAATTTATTGTATTGGATGATTAAAGGATGCTTTGATGTGCGAGTGATTCAGACTAATTGGATAGCCAACATGATTGTATATTATATACCTTTAATGCTGTATAAATATAATTTTTTTTAAATGATTTCAGATTGCTTTTAAGTTTTATTGGGTTCTATTAATATTGATTGATATTTGTTTGCCAATACAATTCAGCTTGTGTTTGTCTATTTTATTGTCAATATTTATATTACTTCAATGAAAATCTGTGAAGTGCCAAAGTTGCCCCAAACATAGGGCAACTTTGGCAGCTCCTTTATGGCCCCAGGAAAGAATTGTATGCAGATTTCTATTTTTCTCCGAAATCAGTGGCAACAGTAACCCTTAAATGTATATAATATGATAGGGGGAAAAACGATTAAGTTGTTTTGCTGTATACATTGCCCCTTAATGTGAAAAGCCTGCCAAAGTTACCCCAGTTTATGGTAAGTGAGCGCTAAGCTATTCTTGCATTTTTTTTTCTTGTTAAGGTGTTAAGGCCTTTCATTTTACGGTCTATGGCCGGAAATGTTTTTGAACCAATGATATGCTCTCTGCGTTTGATTCTACACATTCATCTAATTAAAATCTATACGGTATTCACGAAAAAAAACAAAAACAAAACGAAAACAAAACAAAAACAAAACAATATACAGAAAACAAAACTAGACTTGGAGCCGAGGTGAAAACCCCCATTAAAAATGCAAATTTTGCAAAACGTGTTTACATCATATAATATGTATATGTCAAAAATGTTTCCAAATATTAAAATGGGTCCACATAATTTTAACACAAAATTTATTGACATAAAGGATCGACGTTTCGGGTCCATTATGGACGCATTTTCAAGATCAAGTGAACAAAATATAAACATTCGATAGAAAACCAAATGTAGGTGACATGTTTTTTTTTTATAAACAAAGAAGGATCATCTTTTATAAGACATAGGTCGGTAATTGTTAAATGTTAGTGTACAATGAGTCTATATATTTATAATAATAATAATTCTACATTTTTACGCACTTGTAAGTCTATATTTTTACGCGCTTTAAATTAAATTGTATGCTGTTTTTTATGGTGATATTTAAATTTGTATAACATGTGCGTTTCTCTTGTGTTTGAACGATTCTTATGTATTTGTATTTATGATGGTTGAGGGCCCTGTGGAAAGCAGTTTTTATAACTGATTAGGGTTTCCCTCATCAAAAAAACTAAGATGTGTTATAATAGATGAGTTGACATTAGTTAGATTTTACAGCAGTTAAATTTTTCAAGTGCGGAAAAACCGACCCCCCATCCCCCTTCCCAACAAAAAAGAAATCAGAACAAAACAACCAGCTTTTCCGCAAACGCGTGAAAAGCGCCCAATGGCCAGAATAAAAAACAAAAATTTTTCCGCCGGTGCGGAAGAAGCCAAAAAAAAAAAAAAAAATCAATAAAAAAAAACAATGACTTTCCAGCTAGTGAACAAATATTTCGGATAAGGCAATAAATTATTAATTGTTACAGACGAAGCTTGTTTCTTAAATTTCATTGAAAAAGATCTTATCAGAAGACATTCAATTCAAACATTATTTATTTTATTAATTATACAGATTAATTAGATCAGCAAATTAATGTATTTTGTCTGACGAACTCGCAGTGGCGTCGGCGGGGGTGAAAACTACAGTTGACCGACGGGGGTGGGAATTCTTATTCTAACACTGCTAGCCTAAAGAAATAATTGATCGCCCAAAACGCCTCAGAGGTTATCTTCAGGCGTCTTGAAAACAAAAATTTCGCGGACCCCTATGGTAATGGATGTGTATAAGAGACAGCAATACAATA
>NW_022752171.1:354505-356227 GCF_011630105.1 Anneissia japonica
CCCGGTAGCTCAGACATGAAGAGACCCCCTTAGTTGAGAAGCAAGTTATTGTAAGAGCTAGTACAAATCTCGAGCACTTTGAGACCGTTTCGGTATAAAACGCTATTATAAATCTAACTACATTTCATTAAATTAATAAACAGCGACTACAAACCGTGTAATAGGTTTTATAATCAGTATAAATAAGCTTTTAATTAGTATTATATGTTCTATATTTCTATTGATAGGTATTGCTACTTGGTATCTTCATTGCGGTGGCTGCAAGCCCTTCTGATGGCGCCGCATATACAGTACAGGTATGTCCAAAATATTGGATTCCATTCGGAAACAGTTGCTATCGATTCTTCGCATCTTTGAAGACTTGGGATGAGGCAGAGAAGGATTGCTCCTCCTGCGAAAACTCACACAGTCATCTCGCCTCCATCGAAAGCGAAGATGAAAACAAGTTTGTTAACACGATTTGGCAAACTTATAACAATAACTTAGTTAACAGTATGTATATGTACTGGATTGGTTTGAAGAGGTCGGACGAGACTTGGAGTTGGTCGGACAAATCACCATACACGTACAGCAATTGGGCACAAGGTGAACCCTCTAAGGATGGAGATTGCGTTCAGCTAAAGCATACGGATAATTCATTCCTGACCTGGAATGACTACACTTGCGACGCTGCTTTTGCATACGTATGCGAGACTTCTATTGGATATTAAATCCCCCAAAATGATTTGATGACGATATGTTTTGTTGCACCGTATATAGCATTTAATATAATGAATGTAATACAGTAGTATTCTTGTCTGTTATTTGAGATTTAATTAAATTTATTAAATTTCTGGACCGTCAGACTACCTCAATTTATTCCCCAAACAAGAGGTTCGATTCAGTAGGTACATTCATTTAATCACACTATTATTATTATTATTATTATTATTATTATCATTATTATTATTATTATTATTATTATTATTATTATTATTATTATTATTATTATCATCACACTATTATTATTATTATTATTAATATTATTGGCATGAGGTTATTACAGGTATATAAGAGCGCTAAATGCATACGATCCTTAAAACCGCTTCATAATATGGATACATATTATTATTATTATTATATTTGCCTCTATAAACCTTGTTTAAATAATGGAATAACATTTCTGAGTAACAACAATAGCATTGCTCTGAGTTGCATCGAGTGACCATTTTGATCAGATCATGATATCCACTATGAGTGAAGATCATTATCTAACTTTCAATTTCATCTTAATTAATCCAGTTGTTTCCTCCATAGTCAGTAACTACACTAACAGCTTTTATGTTTAAAAGGCTGGCGTTTTAGAGTTTCAATAAATATATAATACGCACAATTGAAATTTGTTCATGTCTTTGTTATTGAACTGTTTTAAAACCGATTCAAACGTCGGAATAGAGAGAAAGAAGGGAAATGCAGAGACGTTACTAACCAGTGACTTAAATACCGCAGGTTCAAGCGGTTCGTTGAATCAGGGCCCGATCTCCAAAGGCCCGTTTTATGCGCCCCGCCCCCTTATAAAAAAAATCTAATAAAGCAACTCATAGATACAAATCTGATTTACAGCAGTAATTGAAAGCATTTTAACATTATCTATAACCGTCTGGTTCGGGGGCGCTACCGAAAACGACTTATATGCCCTTAACAGAATCGTCAGGACTGCAACGCATATCATTGGTTTGGAAC
>NW_022752171.1:356238-370921 GCF_011630105.1 Anneissia japonica
ATTTTCCATGATCGGCTTCTTAAAAAGGCAGAGGCTATTATGGGCGACCAAACTCATCCTGCCTCAAACCTATTCCAATTGATGCGCAGTGGTCGACGTTTTCGTTCATTGAAAGCCACTAAGGGTAGATTCAGGAATAGTTTCTTTCTTAGAGCAATTAGGGCTCTAAATTGTAGGTAAATGTTTCATACTTTTGCACTTTGTTTCTTTGTTTGTGTTTGTTCTGCCTTTTGGAATGTGTTTTTACCCCAGAGCAAAACAAATTTTTATGTTCTCCTGAACAATGACAATAAAATATGATTGATTGATTGATTGATAGTATTTACCTGTAGGAAAACCACACATTATAATTTGTTAATAATCATTTATATATGCCTAGGACCTTATGCTTGGTTGTAAAAATTGTCACTCAAACGACGATATCATTGTGATGGATGGAAATCTACAGTAAAACAGATCATAATCTAATCATGCATGAAAGCCTGATCAATATGTTATTGACATATTTTTTGTCAGCCAAACTCTCCTTTCTCTAATATAACGGCTTTACCGGTGAATTTTGCGGCCCAATAATTTCAGCTTGGACTCGCTTAACTTTAGTCTGCATCAGGGGTGGCGTCATTGGGGTCCTCGGATGTGCAATGTTTTCACTGTGAGAGCTACCCTACTGACAGAAATGTAGATATATATACGTTTCAGAGATGATAATTTTTATCAACACAAAAGCTAAATATATAATATGGCCTGTTTCAGTTTCTTTCCCTTTAAATGACCAAAGTGTTGGTACCCGTATTTCAAATTGATTTTAGTTGAAACACGCATTTTTCTCCCTTTTCTTCCACTTCAAAAACATAAACAGTAACAAAAAGAAACACGCATTTTGCAGAAACCATAGTGCGTGACCTGAAATTTTTCACGTATTTAGCATAGGTCTATGAGAAAACATTTTCACGAATTCAGAGGAAAATGTAATTAAAATGAGAAGAAATTGGTTTTATTAGAGATATAAAAACGGTCAGGCAGTAACTTGAGTCATCTATATATTAATTCTGCTAATCGCCACCTCGTAATTTCACTTATCGGGCCTATTTCCTCTGAAACCGCTGGCAGAAACGTGCTCATATCTCATACACTGAGGTTTTTATATATCACGACCACAATGCGTTACTTCTATAGGCTGAAAAAACAACCAAAAAACCCCGAAAATCAGTACCAGTTTCGCGAGTTACTCACATAAATAAATCCCCTCTGTTAATCTATTCCGCAGGCAAATTGTTTTTTTTCGTAGGTAACTTTGGCAAAATGTCATTAATAATCCCATGGAGGTGATAATCCATAACTCTTCTTATATACCATATTTTGCGCATGCGCTATACCTATAAGTTTTTGTCAGCCTGATTTGTACATTATCGCGATAGGACCTAGTTTTCAGCCCTTGTATGGGCCTTGCATTTTTACTATAATATCTCCGTGGTTGGAATCAATGCAAAAATAAAACCAGTGATTGAATTGACTCATTCGGAATTTTAAAACATTAGCCTAAATTTACAATCCGGAACACAACATTATGTGATGATAAACATCAGACAGAAAGAGGTGGAAGAGTTTAAAAGAAGGGTATAGGCCTATACTGATATGTTTAACAGTGGACTGAGGAAAACTCCACTGTCGAGACTTCCCTCGATGATGATACGAATAATGATAGATTGCAGTGACGGATATAGGTGGAGTGAATAAATTGTGAAATATCATTAAAGATTGGTCTATAATTGTTCGGGTATTGTTTTCTCCTTGTATATGGGGTAGTCATTGTGACTTTCCTATCGTTTGGAACCACCATACATTATGATTCATTTACAATGGAACAGAGATTTTGCGATTACGTGATGCAATTCTTAGCCTAGTATCGGAATTATGAAATGAAGTTTAAATTTAATATTTTGAGAAATACATTCCAGATTCTCTTCAATATCGCCAAATACAAGCACCGTACAATTTAGTGTGTGAATAAAATTTGGGTAGTTTCGTTCTGTTACGTTTTCTTTAATTTTCGGTTCCTATATTACAAAAATAGACATAGGCCCCTAATCGTCAAAATGTTCACAATCAAGATTTGAATGAATATTTTTTATTTCATATAAGTTGGATTTTCGAATTTTAATTGGGCATTTTTTCCTAAGTGAAGGATATAAATCAAAAGTTGTTTGGTTGCCATATTTATCGGATAAATGTTTTACATGATCACAGTCATACAAGTCTAATGATGTCAAGTGTGATTCCTTTCTTCTTTTTTTTTTAGCTTAAGTATATAAACTAATACGGCCTTATGATTGCTTCAATATTTTTGAAGCAATCAACTCTCTTCTCCCTTCCGCTCGTTCGTGTTCCTTTTTCAAAAACTTTTGTTTGCATACATATAACACGAATTTGTAAATAATAATCTTCATTCTTCAACATACTATACATTATAGCGGTATCAAATGTTTAATAAACTCCCCATTTAAATCACATCGGCATCCTCAAGGAAAACTTTCTCTCGTAAAGCCAAAAAACACTTCTTATCAATATATTGATTCTTATTATCATTTTATTCTTTAAATATCTTCATATTATATTATCGTTGCATCATTTTGTTCCCCTGTACATTTTTGTCTTTTGTTGTGTGTGCGTTTGTCAATGTGTCCTTTTTCGATAATTTTATTTTTCAGGGTATGTTCGGCACAAGTGTCTAATTAGTGTATATAAAGTAGCTGCTTAGCACTGGAAACACAAATAATGTATAAATCAAATAGATATTAATACAGTGCTCAAATAATATAGAAACATGATCTTTAATCAACGAAAGTTTCTTATTATAGTTGTACGAAAAAAGGAAAGTATCTGGTGGGAATCGAACCCGCAATCTCTAACTATCTCAGCAAGCTTCATACACCGTTTAGACCCCTGCTCCTCAAACTAAAAAAAAACAAAAAAACATTTCTTAGGGTCGGAAGACTGCGTCTGACTTATAAAAAGAACAGACTTTGGCAGAGCACATTTGGAAACATAGTTGAAAATACTTTTGAACAAAGGACTCAGTTCAAGAGGTACACAAAGGCGTAGCTACGAAGACGAAAGCTAGACATTCATTGTCGACCTAAAACCTAGAATCTACTCCCATGGTTACACTGTTTCCAATCTCTTAAAGGATTGAGGTCGTTAAAATTGAATAGGAATGTACTTCACGTTAAAACGACGTACCAGTTAATAAATAAAATGTTTAAAATGATGAGTTGCTGCTTTGGGGAGGAGACGTACAAGCTCTATTTTTAATCATTGTTTACCCAGTCAGTCTCTCCCAAGTCGACTGTACACAAGTCGGAAATTCATCATTGTTTTAACCTTTTCAAATTTATGAGTGTACACAGTGGCGGATTCAATTTTTATACTGGATAATGATGATAAAAATAATAAAACACTTCCAGTGACTGGAAGTTTTTCTATTATTATTAATAATAATAATAATAATAATAATAATAATAATATTAACAATAATAATAATAATAATAATAATTATTATTTTAAAAGTAAGTTTACGAAATATGATGTCATGCTTTAAGTCCTGTCCTAGTTAAGTTAATCAAGTAAATTGCAAACACAGAAGTTTTTCTATCATTTTTAATAATAATACTAATACTAATAATAATAATAATAATAATAATAATAACAATAATAATAATAACAATAATAATAATAATAATAATAATAGTAATAATAATAATAATAATTATTATTATTATTATAAAAGTAAGTTTACGAAATATGATGCCATGCTCTAAGTCCTGTCCAAGTTAAGTTATTCAAGCGAATTGCCAACACAGAAAGCTGATAGAAAGTTCACTAAAATGTCAACAATTGTAGTATTCAGTGAACTGCCAACACAGAAAGCGTGGATGAGTTAAAAGTAGCCAAAAAATATGTCAAGCGCACACTTCAAGCCTACTGTTAAAGTATTGACTTATAAGGATAAGTGGTGATTAGAAAGAACAACTGGAAGAATAAGCACGAACTTAAGAGAATAACCCAAATGATTTTACTTTCGGTAATTCTTAATGGTACGCTATATTATCTACGTTAAACTAAAAAACTTGTTATTGCTTTTAATGCTATATAGGGCCTAATAGTTCCTATTATGGATTCAATGCACATTTTCTTTAAAGTTGGCAGGACTATTTCCATGTAGGCCTATACATTTTCTGCTGATATTATCAAAATAATAGCTTATTTAATTCATATAGATATAAAAACGGTAGTATAAAAGTAATGTAGATATCTATGGGATTGTATTGAAATGAATTAATATATAGGCCTATTATATTATATATAATATATTAATTCAAATTCAACATTAACAGTGGCGGAACCATGATTTTTTGACGAGGGTGGGGAGCGGGTTCGGGCGAGTGGAAATCGGGAACCCCATGTTTCGAGGGCGTATAACAAATGGCTGTGGGGTGGGCCTACGCCCTTTATATTTTGTGCGTTCCGGGACTTTTTACAATAAAGTTTTGGCCATTCTCTTTTCTAAATAATTTAACATTTGGTTTGTTTAGCTGCGCACTGCCTGGGAGGGGAAGTTCCCATTTCGGAACCCCTGGATCTGCTACTCTGATTCACTGTTCCCCTTACGCCCCAATAGCGCTACCGGTCATTTCAATTCTGATTGAAGTCACGCGCGATACATCTAAATTTGCGTTTCTGCTTGAAGTTGCAGATATTGTCCAAGTTGTAAATGGCGTGGTCATCTGGAAATACGTTTGTTGATCGTCATCAAGAACTCCTTTAATAGTGATTGTTTCTGAAAGAAAAACAATATATACATTATTTATAGAACCAAAACCTTGAAGTTTTGTAAAAAAAAAAACCGGGCATCTAAAATTGTTTCTTTGTTAGCTCCAATTTGTCAGTTAACATATCATTTTCTCGTTTATATCGGTTGAACTCCTCATCTATTAATTATCTTTCAATATTCCTTATGGCAATATCTATGTATTAATCCATCCAATATATTAAATATATTAATGAACATTACATGTAGGCCTGTCGTTATCTATGCAAACTTTACAAGAGTAAATTTAATTGGTAGAGCTGGCTTTTTAATTTTTTATTTGCATAAATAGTCTGTAATATTGAAATATCATTCATGCGTTCTTTTACCCACCAAACTAACAGTGGTATACTACTTCATGTATCAATGGATTTTGACATCAATAACAACGGACAGGCATACTCACTGTCTTTATTTTTGTATTCGAATGCTTGTCGAAACTGCAGGCCGACGAAATCATAATAGTTTCCTTGGAAACGATCCATGAATACCCCCGATGTATAAACTTTAATATTGACACGTTTTCCTACTGCACCATCCAGGTAAACCCGTACACTCTTAACTCTGACACGATCGTAATTTGTGAAGGATAAATTACTGTTCATATAATTAAAATTAACCGTCACCTCCTTGTTTTGTCTGAAGTACCACACTGGACAATTTTTCAAAGTAGTATGCCTGGAACCACGTCTACAGTCTGGATGGTCAACGAGAGTGATTGGGATGTTAAACGTCTGTGGCTTACCAGATTGGAAGTCTTCCATGTTTGTTATATGTTCTCGATTGGCCCTGGAAATCTTATGACGCAGTAACAACAAGGAATCGGTGAGAGATGGTTTGATACTGGTTGAACAGTCATGGAACTGGTAATAAAAAACACTCTGGCAGTATGTATGCATAATGTTTATCAGATTATACTTGAGCAGGTAGCTCTGGTACTCGATTTCGGATTGCACGAGAAGAAAGTTCTGTTGGAGAGTCGCTTTATCTTTCAGTATGTTACCAAGACGCTCTACTTCTTTGGCACTGACGTCCAGCCATGTCTTTTCTTCTAGTTTCTCAAGAAGCAGCTCAGCATTTCTGACAGCTTCTTCAGTCAATGCCTTTCCGTAGGTAGCGACGTCAGTCACTATTCGCCTATACTCACCGGCACTTGCTAATTCTGTGACAGTTCCAACTCCTAGCAGGCCTTCAGCAACATTTTCCAAAGTTTCCCACTCTGTGATTTTAGAACGTAGTTCTGCAACCTTGACAATGTTTTCTTTTGAATACTCTAATTGTTCAGCTGTCATATCGTAACGGCCGTTCAGGTGGTCAATGACGTCATCAATAGTCTGCTCTAGACCATTGATTGTTTCAATAAGAATAACCAAGTCAATTACTTGATTCAGTGTGCTTGCCACACCGGCTACAATAAGGCCTGGGTTTCCCGTTACAACACCGACGACAATAGTAGCAATCGCTTTAAAAAAGCCGAAGATTGATTTCGCTGCCTGTTTACGTTTGTACTTTTTGACGTCGTTTTCGAACTTTTTTTGGACTTTTTTTAAGTCTTTCTGGAGTTCGCCTACTTTTTTCCGAATACCATCCATTGTTAGTTTTGATACTTCTAACTCAAAAACACCTGTATTATAGGCTACTCGCCGTGCAACTTGTACATCTTTCGCCTTCTGCTCCATTAACTCTAAAAATTCGATTTTATTATTCAAATTCTCTTCGTTTTCTTCAAGTCGTTCAATATCATCGTTAATTTCTTGTAGATCGACATCATATGTGTTCAGAATATCTTTGTACGTGTTACTGGAAAGTGTTGGCACAAATTTTGAACTAGATTTTTGTCGGTTAAGCTTTGTTTCCACATCATGAGCCATTGTAGCATGTGCAGAGAAAGCACTTTGCCTGTACACAAACTGAGCCGTGTCGACTATGACAGAATCAAGACAAACCTGTGTGTCCGTTAAGTCTGTTGCTAAGATATCTACACACGCGACAGACATTGAAATTAAGCGGGAGGTAAAACCCGGGAACTCAATGTTATCAACTGTCTGCAAATTAATACATTCTTCTGCATCAACTCTTAAAAGTTCTGCAAAAACAGTAAGTGTGTGTCCATTGTAGTTTTTAACAAAATAATAATATTTATTTGAGTTAACAACTATAGATTGAAATCCATAGCAATCCGTCTCTGGGGTTCTATCTAGAAGGTGGTCACTGTGTAAATCTAGTCGGCGGGTGACAACAGTTAGGTCATAGGTCAAAGTAAGTCCATTATCTATAATGACATTTTGAGCATATATTGTCATTAAATTCAAATTGAAACCATCAAGTTGAAATTGTCGATGATGGTTTAAGTTGAGGGCGATGATTGTAACTTTGAAATTGTTTCTGCCTGTTCCAACTGCTTCTATTAGGCTTGGTGATCCACATCCTGAATAGCAGTTACCAGCACAAACAGCACGCCAATCGTTACACCTGTTAAGAATCATAATAGAACAAAAATACATTATGAATTCTAGAATTTTAACTCTCCAGTGACCCAGGAGTAATATTTACCAGTCATGTACTAATATCCAAATATTGTACTAGTCACACAGAGAAATTGTGTAACTGCAACTAAACTTTAAGTTGTACTGGTCAAGTGGTCAACATATCTGTGTAGCGATAAATCATTATGGTAACACCACTATAGAACTCTCTTGTTTATATGGCTACAGAAGTATGGATTTCCAAAGTAGTGTATAAACAAACGCAATTACCAAGGAATCGTTATTAATTGTAAGATATGCTGCCTGTGTTAAAATAATAAACTTGAACAATACATTTCAATATTTTATTCGTTACTTCTAATTTTTAAGCAAATATATGTTTTTTAATGAAAATAAAATACAAAATGTATATTACAGCATTGGCAAGTTGTAACACCACAAATCATAAAGTTATTGGTAAACTATGGTCCACATGTGTGACGAATGGCTATCATGCTGGGAAGACAATAACAAACAATAAATTACTAAACTTACGTGATTGGTTCTGTCTGCCATTTCGGTACACTAATTCCTGCGACTGGATCTGTAAAATATTATTTAAATTATGGAAAAATAACAAAAATGTATTAGTTTGCTTCACTTCAAGAAGTACAATATTATTTTTTAACGTTGTTGCTGTTTCGCATAAACTAGGAGCCCACTATGTGAGTAGAAGCCAATGGGGTTTATACGGTGGCCAATTTGAAGCGTCACGGCTTGAACGCAGGTTAATAAAAAAATCTCTGCTGGGCGTCACTGAGTGTAATTTATTTTGTTGTGTACATCGATTACTAGTACCCGCATATATGAAGAGTATGAAATAAATTTACTCCTCTCAGTAGCGCAGCTGAGGAGATTTATTTTTGTGAGGTGTGGGGGTCCACACCACAAAATATCACGGTTGCGGCAACTTTTGTAAACACAGATATTACACAGACCTAAATAAATAAATATATATATATATATTATAATAATAATAATATTTATTCGGCAGAGTAAAAAGTATACATACAATATTCTTGCCAGGAGTAAGTAATAGGCATAAGCCCAAACAGTAAGCTGCTCTTACTCCATCATCAAAAACAAATACAATTAAAGTTTTATAAAGATTGAGCATAGCCATCCAAGACATCCAAGACATATATATATATATATATATATATATATATATATTATATACATAGACCTATATATATATATTATATATATATATATATATATAGGCCTATATATTAAATTAGAAATGTGTGAGTGTATTAATTGAAATGGGATCATCTAACCTGCTGAACAAACCAAAGTAATGTCTTCTAAGTGACTGCAGTCGGTCTCATCTTTATGATCACATAACGTAAGATACCGTTCATTCCCATCACACCTGACGTCATCCAGCACTATTCTGCCTGACCCTGCATTACTCTCACCTGCAGTGCGGAAGAGTACAGCGGCAGGGAACCCCAACTGATGACAAGCAACATGACTCGAGGTATCGTTCCAGAAATCATCACAAACAGTTCCCCACACATCATTAACTTTTATTTCAAGTCTTCCCTGAAGAAGCCTGTCTGTCGGGGGCTGCTGAGGTCGAATTTCTTGGAGACGTATTTGTGGGTCTATTTTGGAGGTAAAACAAAATGGTGTAAACATCGGTTAGTGTGCCTAAACTAATTAATATGTATTACAGTGCACTCTCCAATTCCACACCCTTCTAATTCCAAGACCACTCTAATTCGAGACCACTTTTTCCTCAAAGAACCAAATAACAATCTTCAATCTTTTAACACAAAGCTAACCTTTTAAGTGGAAACAAAATCCGGGACCACCCCAAATTCTTAGGTCCCAAAGGCGGTCTCTAGTTGGAATGCGAACTGTATTATTATCATCTCCGCCAGTTGAGATATATATTTTCGTTTCGTGATGTTTGTGTATGTAGGTGTGTGTAACGCTTTGCTGTTTCAGTTTTTTTCTTGTGTTCAAAATATCTCAAAAACGGCTGCAAAGACATAATTGAAAATAATAGGGAGTGTTAGATATAACCCAATGAAGAAATGATTACATTTTGGTGACTGTCCGGATTAGGGTGTGGATATGTTTGGTGAATTTTATTAGGTATTTTATAGGCATCAAGCTACTGTAATATGACTTCATAATTGTTGTAATTTCCAGTGGCGGATCCAGGAATTCGAAATAGAGAAGGCCCAGGTGGGTACTTTGACAGATGGAGGATCTATACTACCTCAGCTTCACGATGGTTGGGGCTGAGGTAAGAAAATTGCAGACATAAAATTTATGTTTTATACAATTTATATTTTTTTTTATATCTCCATTCTTTTATCTTAAAAATTAAACAATTTAGGGGCGGAGGGCCCGGGCCACTGGGTACTTTCGCAAATAGGGGATCCATACAATTTCAGCCCCAACATGGTTGGAGCTGAGAAAGAAAATTTGTGATGTCACCTCTAGATGGCCGGAAATTGAACTCTCAGTCTTAAAATTTGAACATAATTTTCTTTATGTCTATCTCCATAAAAAAAAAATGTACAATTTAGGGCTACCACCCACCCCCTTGAATCCACCGCTGATTTCCGAACAAAGTCGAAGTCGAGATTGCTTTCACGATCGCAATGAACTATTTATCATGAGGGGTATCTTTGATATGGGTTTTCCCCGACGGAACTTCACTTTTCCCCGATGGATAAAAAAATACCCTTCTATAGTAGCCCGGACATGATACTCCAACTGTGGCGGATCCAGAAAGTCGAAATAGAGGGGACCCGTGGAGGGTCTTGTGCGAATAGAATGTCCATCCACCTCAGCCCAATAACGGTTGGGGTTAGGATAAGAAACAAATTATGATTATGACACTAAGTGGTCGGAAATGGCACTCTCAGATTAAAAGTTGAATACAATTTTTTCTGTTTTCTTCATTTTGTTTTGTTTTTTGTTTTGAGGTTGTGGGCCCGTGCTGACTGGGCTCACCCTTGAATCTGACACTGTTCAATGTAACACATGACATAGCCTATCATTTTGTTTAACAAATGACTAATTCCTAATGTCAAGCGAAAGATTTTTCTATTCGATTTTTTTTTATTCAATTGAGTTTTTACAACCTATAACACATTAACTACAGTGTATTGTAAATTCTGTAGTTAACCTTCAGAGAACTTTATTTAAGAAAATGCCTAATTAAGTATCGTTAAATTAGATTTAGTTCAAATATGGTTATATTATGCTAGTTTGAAGGTTTACTTTAAGCCAATCAGTTACACTTACATCTTCATGATTAGCATAAAGAGAACTAGAGCGTTTCTCCATAAAGAGTGCCTACATCCACCACTTTGCCTAAATACAGAATTCACGAAGGCAGGCGATAGACGTCAATCAACATTTGGTTGATCAACTCAAAAAGGGAACTTGTAATGTTTGTTAGAAAGTGAAAAAAAATTTATATTTTATAATAATAATAGGTCAATTTATAAGGCGCAAATAAACAAGGTCTCTAAAAAAATAATAATAATAATAATTAAAATATTAATAATAATAATAATATTATTATTATTATTATGATAATAATAATAATGACATTGCAGCGTTCGTAAGATGTTTTTCATTGGTGCTGGAAACACTTTCAAAAATAGGGGCCAGGCTCCCCCAGTAGAAAAAGTGGAGGGGACAATGGCCCCGTGCCCCCACCCCCGCTTCCGCCGCCGTTGTACTACTGTTATGTCCTTTATTATAACACTGTATTTACATTTCTTTAATGATTTATATATAATTCAACAGTGCTAAGGCCTATTTACACTAGTATGATAGTAACGATCAACGTAAAAAGCTAAAGAGCAATTGTTCATATGGATAATAAAAGAAATAAGAGTTTTTACACTAGCACGATTCGATAACGATTTATCGTGTATACGATAAAAATATTTCACATATCGTAACAATCAATTTTATTACACAATGTATTTATTTATTTATAGGACAACATTCGTTGAGAGCTGTGCTACAAGTAAGATGTACTATTATGTCATTTATTCGAATACTGTATTTACATTTCTTTGATGATTTATATATAATTTAACAGTGTTAAGGCCTGTTTACACTATGATAATAACGACCAATGTAAAAAGCTGAAGAGAAATTTTTCATATGGATAATAAAAGAAATAAGAGTTTTCACACTAGCACGATTCGATAACGATTTATCGTGTATACGATAAAAAAAATTTCACATATCAAATCCAATGACGTAAAAATCACGGGAAGACAATAACATCGTTTTTACTACTACGATTTTATCGTTTTCCCATGATTATTACGTCATTTGATTTTATTTCTAAAAATATTTTTTTATCGTATACACGATAAATTGTTATCGAATTCAAACTGAGATGTGTATAAGAGACAGCTCCAATTCCACACCCTTCTAATTCCAAGACCACTCCAATTCGAGACCACTCTAATTCGAGACCACTTTTTCCTCAAAGAACCAAATTGTGCTAGGTTCGTCATCCGCTGGATCGTTTATTTTATACTGGAACTCTTAAAAACACAAAACATGGTGAAAATCAGTCTCACTGTGATTAGAATTAAATGTGCAAAACTTCAATTACATAGTGATGCATGAATCATAGGAAGTAGACTGATTTTAAAACGCTCGCGTTCTACACCTTTAGTAGAAATTACAATAAAAAAAATTGCCTATTTTTACTTGAAATCAACAAATATATTTATTTTAAGGTACTTTTTATTTCTAAAAAAAAATCAGTTATAGTCACTTTTTATTAAGTATTTTCACAGTAGCTGTCCAGACTAAGATGTGTAGGAAAGTCCATAATTAAAATATGGCTACTAAACACGGATTTGTATTTCAAGTAATTAAGTATTTATTTCCACATTTCTCCATTATTATGTAAGTTCTGCTTATTACTTCAAAGAAAGTTCAATTCTCCACCTCCCCATTAAACAAAATAATATTTGGCATTTGATGGCTCAATTTATAGGCCAAACCAAAATAATTTTTCAGATAATTTAGATAAATGTCTAAAACATCGGCACATTACAAGGTACTACAGTATATCTAAATGTGGATTCTTGATGGAAAATTAAAAAATAGTCACTTTCGAAAATGCTTGTTTCTGCGGCTTCAATCCATTTCCAACCGTCACCTGTATTTTGGTACCCAAGCCATGCGGATGGCAAAATATCCGTTGGGTGCTGTGCTCTTGCAAACGATGACCTAGTGCAAAAAAATCAATCAGTTTTATAGGCCAAAGTTTGAACCTTCTCAAACCTAATTAGGCTATGGATAGAGCTAAATCATTGTTGTGTAGTGTAGGCATGTGAAGGTATTTTCCTGTTTCAGTGGGTAAAGTTTTTTCGGTTGTTGTATGACTATCATTTTAATGCGCCGTTTTGGACCTCCAATTAAATTCCATCTTAAAGGTTTATGGTTATACTTACATGTAATTGAAAACATGGATGTTTTCTCTAACTGAGCTAATAACTGGAATATCTGCCCCTTGGTATTTGCAGTATCGTCGGGCTTCGTCCCAGCTCGCTCCTTCAATATCATACTTGAAATGATAGCAATTATCTTCAAATCGGTGCCATGATTCGGGACAGGCGCCTAGCGTATTGCAACAAAAAACAGAATTTATCTTAAGCCTGGTTTTCATCTATAGTCCTGCACCAATGACCGACCCATCCCCTCCCCCCTAAATTTTCGAAATTATTAAAAAAAGGGAAAAGAAAGGAAATATTAATCAAATTTAAGTTCGAGTATGCCATTTCCGGCCATCAGCCTCAACCATGGTGGGGCTGATGTGGTCCAGACTCTCCATCAATGAAAGTCTCTCCCTCTATTTCAAATTCCTAGATCTGCTATTATTAATGCATTCAGTACAGTAAGCCTTTCAATGCCTTTATGAGTAGTTACCAGTAACCATAATTACTTAATATACAAGTTTCTGTTGTATAATCAAACACAATTTATCTGTAGATTGATTTAAAAAAAAGAGATTTTATACTTACATGAAATTAATTTCAAAGCAACAAACAATACGAATACAGTAAGCATCATATTGATTCTTTATCTGTAATTATTTAGAAGTTAAGCAAAATACAGGAAATTAGAGAATGCTTTCTTCAAATTGTTGGGGGTGGATCTAGACCCCTTTGTAGCCCAGGCCCCTACCCCGATAGAAATGAGTGAAGTGGAGTTGCGGTTTGAAGGGAAGATGCTTGCCTTTCAACCCCAAGGGTCCTGTCAAGTGGCAAGGTTTTTCTTTATGACCAAAACAGAGGCAATTTGTATTAGCACCAAAACAACGCTAACGAGACTTAGTGTAGAGCATCATCGAGAGCAGCTTAGCTCAGTCGGCTAAACTGGTGGTAGCCACTGTGTGTGCGCTGAACATTGGCTATCTCTAGGTCCCGGTTGTATTCCCATCGCTCTCCTTGTGTTCCAGCTAGGGCTGAAATGCAAGTTACAACAGCGCACCGTCTTTCGGATGAGACGTTTAAGCCGTTGGTCCCGTGTGCATTATGGCCCGTGTGCACGTTCAAGAATGCAGTACACTATTTGGAAAAAAATAGGGGTTTGTCTCCCGGTGTACTGCCAAATCACTACCGAAAGGACCCCGCTGAAAATAAGTCTTCTTCAGACTTTCGTGGGTTATCCTTGGTGTGTTTACATCGAATAAATCCATCCATCCATCATGAAAGTAGGCTTGTTTGTCTGGTCAAACGATTGTAAATTTAAAAGGCCTAGTGAATATGTTGGCATTTTGCAAGCATTAACTCCTGGACCTAAATAACTATATATAAATAATATTCAAAAGAAGCACACTTATAAATTTTCCATTATAATCATTACATCTAGGATTATGAGTAGGCCAAAAGTGGTTCAGACACTTCAACAATTTTGATACTGTTATATTTACAGGTGTGCCATTTCAACCGGATTAATATAAAGAAACGGAAGCTCCTAAAGCTTCAAGAATCGCTTGCCCTCGTTTACTATTTTTAAGTAGGCGCGGCGGAGTCAGTGCTGGTAACCAACTGGGCCCTATCCCAGCGGACATAGATACCTGATCTGACCATGCCGACGCGAAGTCTCTGTAAAAATTTGTGAGGAAAAAATTATTTGGATCACCTCACTCCAGCAATAGTAAAATTAAGGTGGAGGTGGCCCATTTGTCGGAGACAAACTAACCTCATCGCTTTTTTAACGAGTGCTTTCAGATTTTCATTTATTATTATATTATTATAATAATATATATTTATACACATCT
>NW_022752171.1:372787-415188 GCF_011630105.1 Anneissia japonica
AGAAACTATTGATATTTAGGGTGGGGCTACACATTTACTAGAAAATGACTAATATTATTTATTACAAAATTATAACATGAAGAAAAATATTAATAAAATCATATGCCGCCATCAAAACATTTAGCTTTTACTCTATAAAGTTTCCGTTAAAGATTGTCAATTAATGATAAAGCGTGACTTTAGACTTTTCAATGTATATCTAGTGTTTTAAATACACCATTTCCGAACTAATATTAAATGTGCAGGTGTGTTTCGGCATACTTGACTCAAGTATCTTAAGCTACATCAAGTTAGCTTAATCCGGCCCGGAAGTAGCAGATACTTTAAATGAAAGTATCGGTATGATAACACTCCCTTTGGTCAATTAAAGGACGACTAAAAATCTTAAGATAACCATATTTATATCAACAGAAAATTATCGCTGTCTGCTAACGTTATACACAACTGCAAAACAAGTGTTTTAAAATCATCCTCAAAGTACACACAAACATACATTTAATTATTATGTTACTGTTTATTATATTTTTACTTTTAAATTTACCTTTATAGATCTATCGATCTTAAACAGGAAAATCCATTTTTTTTTTTGGTTATATATTTTTTTTTCTTGAGTTTCTTGTATCCTGTTCCTCCTAGTTTATTTGTCATCGCGGCTTTAGTCACCTTTCGTTCTTGGATTTTCTTGAATTTTGGTCCGAGCAAAGCCGATGTGTTAAGGCCGCTTTAATGTACTATTTTGTACTCGTACCAGTTTAATGTTGTTGAGGGCCTCGAATTATTTTAAGAGAAGGGATAGGCACCCGGATTTCAAATATATAGGCTTCCGCTACTCCTGTTATCTTATTTCAGCATCCCTTTCCTTTTCAGATGTACTTGAAAACTGTCTTCTACATCTATCTGTGTCTAAGTTTATCGACATCGACTGAAGCTGTAGATGGTAAATATTTGCTGTCGTGTTAATGAACGGCAGATCCTGTCAAAATATAATATATAATAATACATTACAGTACTTATTTGTCGTAAGGTCGTCCTTCTAAATTTGTATCATTTATATTATTAATAATGTTTATGATGTTTATTGTATTGTAATTATTATTATTATTATTATTATTATTATTATTATTATTATTAAAATAAGTATAAATCGATGTTCAGAAAATTGAATTATTCTTAATCATGTAAAAAACATCATTATTCATGATTTGAACATATGATTTGAATGGTAATCATCTTACATATATTACCAAGCTACAGCAGTTCAATTCAAATCTTCAGTGGTCCTCCGTTTCCATTTCGATAGACGTTTCCGAAGCATAATTTAAACTTAATTACTGACCAATCAGAACAGGGTAATGAATACGCGCGTGTCCTACAAACACACGTCTTACCCACTCTACTATAATATTGTAGAGATCAGTGGTCTTGCCCCACAAACGAATGTGTTTGCGTGTGTTTTTACACTGTCACTTTGTGGGACCTTGGTCCGTTCATGTTGCTGGGAAACAGCACTGTAACACATAACCTATGATGTTGATTTACATTTTGGAATTTGGATTTGGAAATACAATTTTGATAGAAGCTTTCCTACTTTAAGGAGCATTTGGTTTAGCTAAAATTAAGGCCTGCGCCATATATAGGCCTACATACATCTGTACATTCCTCAGAGGCGAAGCTCTGATAGAGAGTAACTGAAGCTCCAAAATGTTGGGATATTTGGAAACCAATTTAAAAAAAAATTATGGTCGGCTATTTTCAAAATGCAAAATATTTTACGATTTTATTCCGTAAGAATTTCAGGTTTTAAGTTATTATTATTAGGCGACATAGGCCTATAATCAGGTTCAGATTAAATTTATTCGGTCCAATAAAATGGAAATAACATTTTCATTAAATATTTAAAATACCTTATATAAAAATACTACAAAATAAAATATGCAGTACAAAAATATAAAATACAATACAAGGTAAAACACCCAAACACAATAACACCCGCCAACAGGGTTATTATATAATAAAATATAATTATATTATTATATACTGTACTGTGTTTACTTTGCTAGATTAATATCAATTATATAAAGACAAAATTTTGTCATTATTGTTGCTGTTGCTTTTATTATTATTATTATTATTATTATTATTATTATTATTATTATTATTATTATTATTTATATTATTATTATTTATTGATAATACTATCATTATTACTATTATAATTATTATTATGCCATTTTTTTATATGTTACAGCATGTCCAGATGGTTGGGAGAGGTATGGTGGGAGCTGCTACCATGTACGCTACAGCGTTGAAGGCGTTGGTTGGGAGGGAGCGGCCAAGTACTGCGACAGTCTGGGGGCTAGTTTACCGGTCATCGCCACGCCAATTGAAAATAACAAGTTATATACCATGATGTATGCACCTAACACTTAAGGCCAACTCAGACAGCGTCGGCCGACGCAGCCCGACGCGATTTGTTGTCGCGTCGGGTCTGTGTGAGTTGAACGCAGACGCGATGGTGTGCGTCGGGGGCAGTCGCGTAGTAGAATATTAAACGTGTTTAATATTTCAACGACTTACGCTAGCGTAACGTTAATCGAGTGGTGTGAACTTGTGCGCGGCGTAGCGAACGCTAGTATTACCAGCAACTGACCCCAGATTAGCGTACGCCACTGATTTACGACAGTCACGCATCGGTGACTTTGAACTCAGCAAAGATTTGACTAATCAAAATAAACCTAGATGTAAACAGAAAATAAAATGCGAGAATTACGATTACGAATATTTCGCGCGAATACTTACGCTAGCGTTCATTAATCGCCCAGTCTGGACATCTCGCTAGTTACGCCATGGATTAACGTACGCCTGGCGTTAGATACGCCTGGCGTATCTCACAGGTCTGAACGTAGCCTAAGACTGTCCCCGACGATAAATCGGGTCGGGCTGCGTCGGCCGACGCTGTCTGAGTTGGCCTTTAGACATAAAAACTCGTTCATGTATACCGTATTTATTCAAATAAACGCCCTCGAATAAATGCCCGCCTAAATGGACGTAAACAAAATGGAAGCAACATCAGTTCTCAATACAGTTTATTGATGTTCTACTCCAGTAAAATTACATTTTTTCTAACCTGGTTGGGATCAATAAATCATGATCACGTTGTAAGTCGCACATTTACATTGAAAATATATCTATTCCATAAACCTAATATATTTTCATTTTATTTCACATATCCTAGCAGAAATTCAGGCAATATATTTACGCTTGTTATGCTTTAAAGGGGCAATCCACACATTTCATTTGAAAATTTAAACATATTGCATTTTGATTGTAGCATCGAACTTGGAAGACGACTTAACTTGGATTCGGACGCCCAAGTGTTTACCTGGTTGGGATATCACAACACGGATGGGGAAAGATGGCGGTGGATTGAGACTGGCAAAGTATCTACTTATGAAAGTAGGTAAACGGTGGTAAATGCATACACACAACATCAAGATGAATACACAATACAACATAATATACTGAGGAGGATGCAGTTGGCGGTAGAGGGTGCATGAGAGTCCACACCATCTTAGCCACACCATAGTTGAAGCAGAGATGTGAACATTTTGAGAATATTGACCTCTAGGTGTCCGGAAATTGTACTCTCATACCTTAAAAATCTTACCGGTAATTGATATCAACAATGCAATACAAAAATTATTTTTGTAATACAATGTAAGAGAGTGCGACCGCACCGATCCCCCCCCTCCCCCCCCCCCCCCCCACTTCTGCATCACTTCTGCATCCGCTTTAGATATAAATACACAGGTTGTTGTATATGGGAATGATGTTTGCCCAATCTGACGTGATATTGTATACTGTCTGCTTAGATGTTCCCAATTTTGAAAATAATTCTTGCAAAAGAACCCACTGACATCAAATAACTAGTCTGGTATCATAACCACTAGACCATCTAGCTTGATTTATACGAACCAATAAAGTTTATCCATTGTTTTCCTGAATTATTGAGGATTGGCTTGCGCTTCATAACCGCACGGGAAAGGCGCAATATAAATACCCAGTACCAGTACTATTTATCAACTGCCACTAATCCATTATTTCATCTGATTAATTGATTAATTGGTATACCGCAAAGGGATAGGCCTATGTAAAAATATGAATGAATATGCGCCTGTTTATATTGTCAAAGAATAGTGTCTCGTTTATAATTTCCAATTGTAAACTAGTAATAAACTTCATTATCGTTATATAGTGATAAATAGGTCAAACCAGGAAGATGCAAACAAAATATATTATATAATATATATTTTTTTATGTAAAAATATTGTTTACATCGCCTTGGTTAAACACTATATTATTTTTTTTTATTTATGAAGATTTTAACAGTGACGTTTTGAGAGATCCGGAACCGGACACGTCAAAATGCGCTGCAGTGTTTTTGTACGGAGAAGATATCGGCAAGTGGGACGACTTAGACTGTCAGTTCGCGTCACTCTTACGATTTATTGCATGTGAACGAATTGTTGGTAAGTTAATATATCATAGGGTCACCGCTAATATGAGCAGGTTTTAATTGTTGTTCAACCTTCCAAAAAAAATATCGTACTTTAGTTCAAATTTTATTTAGACAGAAATATATACATCATATTGGCAACTATACCATCACATTAATTTTATTAAAATTTTTAACATTTATAAGGGAAACATATCAAAGAAAACTATAAAATACCTTAAACTTCAATTTTTGTATGAAAAACCACGGCAGGCCATGTTGGACATGGTGATAATGGGCAGAACCAAATCTTGGCTAAATAAGATACTCTGATGAGAACTTTACTAAATGGATATTAATTTAACTTTAAAAGGTAAAGGTAAATGTAGAACAACCCATAACCCGCAGCGCCATTGTGTATGGGCGTGGTCTGTGACTACCTAGCTGCCGTAAATAGGCGCTTCACATCATTCCACAACGACAGGGGGTAAAATGAACTATAACATCCGGGTAACCCCCTACTCTTCCGAAAGATGCAATGGGTTATTTAAAGTGCACACGAGCCAGATGTATACACTGGACCTCCATTTGAAGTTCTTATCCAAAAAGACTATGTTCTACCAACCGAACCATGGGCGAGAAGCAGCGCCGATGTTAAGGCTGTAGCTAGTGGCGCACCTGCTTTACCGCTCGGCCACTCGACTCGACTTTGAGAAACCTCCTTACAGTTCACTTATAGAGTACAAACGATACACATTCACAATATTTCAACTCCATTTAGAAAAATTATGGGATAAATTGAACAGAATCTTTAAAATACACTTTGTTTACTTTGTACAATATAGACAAATTTACAATATTTCAACTCCATTTCAGAACCAAAAATAAGGCTTGCTGGCGGCCGAAATGACTTGGAAGGTAGAGTCGAAATCAAAATAGGAAACCGATGGGGAACAGTTTGTGATGATTTCTGGACTGACGAGAATAGCCATGTGGTTTGTCGCCAACTTGGATACCCAATGTCTGAATATTTTCGACCCGGATCTCCTTCTAACGCGGGATCTGGCACGATTTGGCTGGATGACGTCAAATGTACTGGTGAAGAACGTTTTTTGACGTCATGCCAACAAGCAGAGTTTGGGACCAGTGATTGCAAGCATAATGAAGACGTCTGGATAAAGTGTTATAAAGGTAATTTCGAAAT
The DNA here is from genome assembly GCF_011630105.1 of Anneissia japonica. Classification (NCBI taxonomy): domain Eukaryota; kingdom Metazoa; phylum Echinodermata; class Crinoidea; order Comatulida; family Comatulidae; genus Anneissia; species Anneissia japonica. Next base: position 378,487 of record NW_022752171.1, read on the forward strand.
GCTTTGCAAGTATTTCGATGTAGGTCTATAAATAATATAATCTATGAAGTTAGTTAATGATATAAAGGGCATGCTTAGATCAGCCGATGTAAAGCATTCACTGTAAAGATATTAAGTGGCTTAAAAAATACATCATCTTTAATTGTTTCACCTATTGTAGACCTACAATTTGTAACTACCGTACTCGTGCGAATAACCACCCGGGCGCTTAAAATATTTTTTGCACTTTTTGAGGGGCGCTTATTCAAACGGGGCGCTTATGAAAACATACCGGTAGTGGAAATTGAGGGGGCGCTTATGGAAATAGATGAAAATCGAGGAGTTCTTATGAGAACTTATTAAATTCAAGAGGCACTTTTTAAATGAAAAACGATTATATAAGGACATCGGGAAACCGAAAATTACGAATAGTGGTGCGGCGGAAAAGATAATCGTTCAGAGGGCATGGCTCGTTGACAAGAATGTTGTGAGTATTAACATAACAGCAGAAAAACAGATAAAATTAGTGGTGGTGGAGCTTGTTGGCCATCGGCTGACTGAGATTAGCAGGATGTCATGATCATTGCAGGTTTTCTTGAAAACTCAGATGAGAATATATTAAAGATGCAAATTATACTAGGCCTAGACAAATGTAAGAAGATGAAAGTTGGAAATATATTCTCTGTCCAGGGAGCACTCATCTGTCCAAGAGAAATATCCTCATTTTTTATATTGACCTAAGGAGAATGTGATTCCACTCTGCAGCTCCTCTGGCGAGGATGCAGGGGTGCGGTCGCACCCCTCTAAATTATATTAAGAAAAACAGTTGTTGTATTATATTGTTGATATGAATTATTGGTAAGATTTTTAAGGTATGAGAGTGCAATTTCCTGGCACCCAGAGCTCGATATTCTCAAAATTTTCGCGCCTCAGCCCCAACCATGTTGGAGCTGAGGTGATGTACACTCTTCACGGACCCATGGGTGCAGATCAATGGGAAGGGGAACACGTTTCTCCCCCCAACATATTTTTAAGGGGAAAGGGTTGGTTCTTCTTATCTTTTCGGGAATCAAGAAGATATGCCTGAAAATTGTTGAAATAAACTGCATAAATGACTCAGGTTTTAACGAAAGAGTGCTGTAGTCCTACAGCCAGAGCACATCTTATTTTATAGCAAGATACCAGTATACTCTGCCCACAAACATCTGCATTACCTATCATACACGATTCGAGTGCGCGTGCCTTTATTATAATTTGAGAAGTATGAGAAAAAGCGTGCAAAGATAAATTTATTTTTGGCACATGAAGCAGGTAAAGTAAATACATCAAAGACAATTAATTTATATTTTCTATGGTACATCACACCGATTAATTAGATTGATAATAATGAATTTTACATATATAACAGAGTATCATATTCATCAATCTAGAGGTACAATTTCCCCAAATTTTACCACCTCAGCCTCAACTGTGGTGGGCTGAAATGCGTGTGGACTCACAGGTTTGAAGTAGGTGAAGTGAATACATCAAAGACACGTTTTTAAGTTGTATTTTCTATGGTACCGTACATCACGCATTATATCTCTGTGGTTGCCGAAAATAGCTGATGAAGGATCATGAGAATTTGTTGGCGCTTCATTTTGACTATATTATAATGGCGATGTGATGATGAATTTTACTATTTAAAAGTGTCATTTCCGGCCATCTAGAGGTACTATTTCTCTAATTTTTGTGTAGTCACACAGCTCATGATGTAGGTCAAATAAATTAAATACATCAAAGAAAGTATTTCTGTATTTTTTTTTCTATGGTACATCACTCATAATAATTAGATCTCTGTGGTTGCCGAAAATCCCTGATTAAAAATCATGAGAAATTTGCTGGCGCTTCATCTAGACATGATGATGTGATGATGATGATCTTTACTATATAAAAGTGTCATTTCCGGCCATCTGTAGGTACTTTTTCCTAAAATTTTCTCACCCACCTCAGCCCCAACCATTGTGGGGCAGAGGTGGTTGTGGACTCACTGCTACCTCTATAGTAAAATCACCGATAAAAAAAAAGATCATGAAAATGTTTTGGCGCTGTATTTTGACTATATAATGATATAGTGATGTGATGATGATGAATTTTACTATTATAAATGTATTATTTCATTTATAGGTACTATTTCTTAAAATTTTTGCACGTACCCACTACCGTCAAAAACCTGCATTGACTTGCTAAAAAAAATCACATGATATTATTCAAACGGAAATTTTCATTATTCGAGAGGGGCGCTTATTCAAACGGGGTGCTTATTCGTGCGAGTACGAAAGTGTTCATAAGAATATGGAAACACAGATATTAAACCAAAGTAAATTTATATCTTTCAGAGAGCCAGCGGAAGAATGCAATTCCAAAATGGTTTAGTGCCACAAATAAGTATGTACTTCTACATGAATTATTTTTATTATTACGTTTTTGAATTGATATATTGTACAGATTTGAAACAAATGTTTGAAGACTCAAGCGTCGACATGACTCGTGTGAAACTGCAACTGCTAGATGCATCGTACCTTAAGCGGCTCTCGGACTTGTCACCGTGCAAACTGTTGAATTAAAAAAAACATGAACCTATAATATACCGTAGTGATTATGATATTTTGAATATAGTGATAATCATTAATGTTTCTGTTTTTTAGATGTTATGATTGGGATGCACGATGTGATAATGGTAACTGCTATTCAGTTTGCAGCGACCAGAGTCTTGTCCAAGAGATTATTCCGCATCGTCTTCGAGTCACAACATCACACACTGATCTCAGTGCTCTTGATCAATACATTCCTGACGGCTATAATACTGTGAACAACATGGAATTATTTTCTCAAAACGCCATTGTAAACCAAATGTTTACACCGAATTTTCATCTTCAGGTCATGACGAGGCGGTTGCAATTAGAAAATACAGCTATTCTCAGTTATGATGACGTCACCAAATGCTACCAATTTCACATTCTGACCCACGAAGGAACAGTCTATTATGTTTTCAGTGGCAGTCTTAGAGGTTACTCTGTAGCGATCTATGCAGAAACACTTCACATTCCCAGTAGTTTTTGTTTACACTTAATCAGGTCACCTTTAGCAAATATCCCAACAGTTCCAGCAGAGTACACAGCGTTGTCAATCACATGTGTTGGTGTTCAATCGTTGTCTGTAAGCCGAGGTAATAATGATGATTGTGCAAAGAACATGATGCTTGATACCATTTCCTTTATAATTAACCTGGGACCATCAAAAGAAATATTGGAATGGGTTATCAGTATAAAATCCAAAATACTAGTTAGGGTAGAAAATGAAGTGCGATTCGTTCCCAGTCTCTCTCATCGTAGCTATGAATCATTATTACGAACATATCAAAATGACCTGGAACTACTCGCAGATGGCCTCCAAAACTTTTTAGACAAGGACACTCGCTTTGACGAAAAGATAGAAATACTAGAGCTGTTCCGATCGAATGCTAAAGATGTGCTAGCTGCCAGAGAGCTTGAATATACCAACGGACTAAACGAAATCGCGGTGTCTAAGAAAACCATTGAGCTTCTCCAAAAAGAGTTTAATGCTTTACAACCTAAATTAGAAAATGTTAGAAGGAAATTTGAATCTGATGTCAAAAGTTACGCAATCAGAAAATCGTTCCAAGCTTTTTTTAGTTTAGTAGAAGGTATTGCAAACGTCTTTGGTAAAGCTAAGAAAGATGAGGAGGATGTATCTGTTAAAGACATCTTTAAAGTTGTAGGCCTAGGATTTCTTGACATCTTGAATCTGATATTTACAATAACTAAATTATTTAAGACAATAGACAACGTCGATTCTTATATCGATGGTAAATCTAATCCTTCATCTCAAGAACTCGAATCATATATAACATCAATGCACGAATTGTCAAATCTTCAACTGACTGTGTTGACATGGCAGTCCTTAGAAAACGCCGCCGACGGTCTTCTTAGTCAGGGAAAAGTTACGGAGATTCCCAGTGCTGGTGAGTATAGACAAATAGTGTCTGACGTAGCAGATTATGGGCGCGCGTTGACAGAGGAAATGATCAGGCACACGCAGCTTCTTCTCCAGAAGATCGAAGATATGCAGTGGCTCAACGTCAGTAGAAACGAGGCGGAACGGCTAGAAGACGTCATTCAGAAGGCAAAGGAACAACAAATTAATCTTCATTTCATTTTCTCCGAGCTTGATTTCCAAATTTATTTTATAAAATATTCCGTAAAAGATACGGTGAACACGTTCTGCAAATCTAAGTTTTACTATCAGTTTTATGAATGTGACGTTGCTAGTCTACCAGTGATGTCCGATTCAATCCGGCTGGTGCGTCAGAAAATTGGGTCGTTGCTGAGAAGCCAGCTTCTAGGTTTGGTCAAGTTTTCATATGGACGTACGCAACCGATTATTATCACGAAAAAATTGAGAGATAAAAAGGATTGTTCCCGGCGAGGTAAATACGCAAATATTGCTGACTGTCCAGTACTTTCCTTCAAGCGCAAAAACGTTGTTTACTTTTTTATTGGATTGAACAGCACAGAGTTTCTTGAACTTTATCGTGTTCGCATTGAAAAAGTAAGAATTTATCTGAATGGTGATATTGGCAAAAATAAAGAAGGGTCAGGTTGGGATGGTCGATTATTTGTTGAAGAGGGGAAAAATAAAAAAGTGAGATTGGATATCCAGACAACAGGCGTATTTTACGACCGCCATGGCACACAAAATTTTGGATTTACAGGTATTCAAGTTAATAAGAAGTTCGAGTACCGGATTGGTAACCGAGGTATGTATAAAAGCTGTTGTTGTTGTTTTGAATTTATTATTTGATGCCACTGTAAACTTTTTTCCCTATGGGATTGATGTTGTTACTGGCATTCGTGCTATTATTGGTGGATGGACTGTTGGAACTGATCTTAATATTGAGAGTGGTGATATGGATGCGTGTATCATTGTTTTATTATTACTTTGAGCGAACGAAAAGAAAAATGGCACTCCTGTATAAATGACATAAGTTTAAATGACTTCGGGAACTGTCTTCTGTTTTGTCACTCTCCATCATTTGAGAGACCAAAATAATATTAGGTTAGCCTGAAAGTTATTCTAATAAATGGCCCATCCATCCGCATAAAGAATTTTTAAAATGATGCTTACTATTTACCAACATCTGTAATTTTTTTCCGGCTAAAAATAAAAATCTGACAGGTTAGGTGGGGGAGGAGAGGCATACGTTTAGATCAGCCAATGTAAAGCATTCACTGTAAACAAATATAAATTGGTTTGATTTATATTTGGATAGCTTCAAAAATACATCAGCATTAATTGGTTCAACTATTGCAGATCTACAATTTGTAACTAAGTATATTCTATATCTATATTTGTCGGCTAAAAATAAAAATCCGATGTCCGAACCTGGATGCACCCCAGGATGTTAACGTCCTGACCCTCTCTTTCAGCACACCACCCGCCCTCCTCTCCTTAAAGCCTGGATACGCCACTGATATTATGTACAAGGTTAATATTCTAAAGCACAATATTGAATACTGTAATGTTTTCAACTATAGTTTTAGAAAGACTTATGCAAATAAAAGAAAAATTACCTTTTAAACAAAGAAGAAATCAGCAAATAATTTGGTTTTTAATGTTGACAAAAAGCAGGTAAGTTACTGATAAAGAATATAGTAAAAACTGGATTATACAGTCCTATATTCAGGTACGGTACATGCTAAAATGTTGATAGATGTAGACATACATTGCTTATTCGTCACGTACCGTAAATCCTCGAATAAGCATCGCTCTCGAATTAGCGCCGCACCAACCGTGATGTTTTTTTCGCCGCTGTGCTTTTTCGATAATTCTATTTTGAATAAGCACCGCTGCGCTTAATCAAGAGTACATATTACCCTGTGTCTAATGAAAGCATTGAGAAACAGGGTTTTAAATACAATGTAGGCCTATACAGCGTATCAAATAGATAAATAACACATTGAAGACACAACCATATCTTTATAAACGTTTGATAGGCCTACCGTACCGAACTACGGGAATACGTCATATAGGTAACATGGGAACGGGCATGGAAAGCGCCAATATTAAGCGCCGTTCTCGAATAAGTGCCGCACTGAAGCAGGGTTGGCGGCAGTGGGGGTCGAGGGGAAGCCGAAACCCCCCCCCCCCCTCCTGTCAGGGGGAAAAAACAAAATTCGTCAGGGAGAAAAAAATATGTATTTTCTACATACAGTATATAAAATCGATTCAATAAGCCTTTGAAACTGTAACTTGTCATATTTTTCGGGGCTGGGCCTCCTGGACCACCTTCTTTGAAACATTTTGAGCGACGCCCGACCCCGCTCACTATGCTCTCGTCGGGGATATCGGAAGTCATTTTCGGGCGTCTAGAAAACAAATATTTTGCGGGAGCATTCGCCGGACGCGATTTTTTTTTTTCGTTAAGAGCAAAACATAGAAAAACATATAAAGCGCTCTGATTGGCTAATGATAAGATACGTCATCGAACTTTTGTTTGACAGTCACAGTTTTAGAGACCGAAATTCGAGACCCCCCATTTTCAGTTTCAAAATGTAGTATCGAAATAAAGGTAAACCATAACATAAATATTTTCTTGCAGAAACTCCGATATTGGATGGCGATATATATAGTGCCGAAGCAAACTCATTCGTGAACACGACCCCATTCACGACGTGGTGCATACGTGCTCCTGTTGATAAAAATGCACACTTAAATCTCGACAACCTTTCAAGCATCGAAATACATTTCTTTGGGACGGCTGTTGTTGGATATTGAAGAAATTGGCATGCCATTTATTCAACATATAATATATTATTGATAATTATTAATTATTATATACCATTTTATTGGATTTATTTTGAAACAGCGCCGCCAACGTCTCTAAACTCACTGGAGCACTTCCAGCGGTCTATTTGTGCTCGTTAATAATTTAGTTTTATCGTTAATTTAATTCATGGTGGTAGCTAGGTAGAGCAAACTGCTAGGCCTTAGAAAGTCCCCCAGTGGTAGTTGCCAGGTTATCGGAAATGTTTATTTCAAATTTCGTGAAAATGGTCTATTACTATCATTAATAATAATTACCATTAAAAATTAATTATTTTTAAATAATATAAATTTTTTCTAGATTTGTATTGATTTAAACTAAAATATTATTTAGGTGGAATGGAAATAGCCAGATAAGGATGGTTAAACCATGGAGAAATTTGTTTATATAAACATTTTTATTGATAAATATTGCTTATTATGAATAATCCTTTTATTACTATTACTATAATTAATGATAATTACCATTAAATTTTTAGATTTGTTGTACTGATTTAAACTAAAATATTATGTAGGTGAAATGGAAATAACCAGATAAGGAAGGTTGTTTGATGCAGGGTCTTTATGATGTTCATGAATTTAGCGTCAATTGTCATTAAACGGTCATCCTTATTTCTGGCAATATTATTATTATAATATTATTTTATACTGAATAAAAAAAAAGACATTCACCGTTTGTGTGTTCTGATAGATAGTGAGAGTAAAATTCAAAAGTAAAATGTTTAACTTGATCAAATTGAGCTCAAATCTAGTTTCTAGTTGCTACTTGCTGTCACTGATTACAAGTAACACAAAAATAAAAATACTGTACAAGTATAATAATTATACTGAGTGACACCCATAAATGTCACAGTGGCGGATCAAGGAATTGAAAATAGAGGGGCCCCACAAAGAGGGTCTAGACCACCTCAGCCCCACCATGTTTGGGGCTGAGGTAAGAAAATACATGATTAATGCACCTCTAGATGACTTTTTTGATAATTTGGAAAAAATAAAGGGGAGGGCCTGAACCCGCCACTGTGTCATATTTAAGAGCTATCAGAATCTACTGAAATTAATAATATTAACAAAACAAGTGAATATTGTAACATGAAGAACTTAGTATTTTTGCAAATAGTATTTTATTTGACAATAAAAACTAATATACAACCTTTGAGTTTTTTGGTGTTTTTTTTTTATTATGTATGTTAGTCTCCGGAGAGGAAAAGTCGAAGAACACTGTCTCAGGGTTTTTTTTTTCAAATGATAACAGTTAAGATAATGATGATAATGATGATGATGATGGTGGTGGTGGTGGAAATGACGATAATAACTAAAAATTATTTTATATCTTAGAGCACACAAGATGTTGCTTCACACAATTACTCCGAGTATTGTATCAAATACGTATGGACTATAAAGAGTACAGTGTTCTGTGTTTGTATGGAGCGCATCTGCATTCAAGCCCACCTATATTAGAGTAGAGAGACACAACATGGATTAAGTGGCTTCCTCGATTATACACACACAAGCGACCATTTTGGTTACTCACTCACAATCGCTACACGCTATCGCCGACAAATTTCGGTGATGCTGATTGGTCGGTCGAATCATAGAGAAAATTTTCTCTATGGTCGAATCAGGAAGCCTTCTCGATTATGTCGGGGACTGCTATGCGGTACAACGATACTGCACTGAAAACACTGAGTAGCGTCAGCGCAGTGATTTTAAGGAAACCAACCTTCACTTTACAGTAGGCCTATTCCGTCTCTAAATGAACTTACTCGTTGGTGGCGCTGTCTAGAATGAGAAAAGGGTTCAAAGTCATGATTTTTTTACTGGAAATGCATGATTGCCTCTGCTTCACCTATTTTCATTTTACGAGTGCCACCAAAATTAGGTGCCATTTTTAAATTTAAAGGGGGGTGCAGGGATGAAACGATTAATATTTAATATCAAATAGGGGGATGACGGTGACGGCATATAATTTCGGAGGGTGGTATTCGAAAACGAGGCTCGTCAACTGGGTCCCAAAAAAATGGTGCTACAGGATTTCGAGCCAGTGTTAAAAGATAGGGAATTTCCTAAAATGGACCGACTTTTAACGGCTTGCAATCAGTAAAAAATCGAGTCAAACTTTAGGTATTTCAACGTGAATTTGGCCGCTCTTTTCATTTATATAGGTTGTTCCTATGGCTCAGTTTTGTGTAAAATAACAGATTGCCCCAGTTTTTATTTCAGATTTGTGCGCTGCGATAGGAAGTCAGCTGATTCACTCAACCGTAACGAGCTGGTAACGACAGCCAACTGTCGAGACGTACATCGCGAGAAAAATTGAAAGGGCCATTGATGCGTTATGGCGGAAACATTTAATATAAGACTAGAGAAAGACAGAGAAGAAATGCTTACGGTATGCATTTGAACCTGTTGTACAACAGGATCCACAACAACAACAGCAGCAACAACAGCAATTTTAACGACAACCTTCTTCTTCTAGTAGTAGTAGTAGTAGTAGTAGTCGTAGTCGTAGTCGTAGTCGTCGTAGTCGTAGCAGTAGCAGTAGCAGGCCTGCCCTTTCTTTAATATAGGGCTTTGACCATTCACCCAATAATCCACATGTAAACTGGTCTACACCAATTCTCTGAAAGCTGTACAAGTACCAAAAACGATGTAATACAATTTACATGGTTGTGGTTTTTTGTCGCTTGAATTAAAATAATGGAATATGGGAGTCTGCGGTAGCTGTACTATTCAATTAATCTAATTTGGTATAGATATAGACCCCCAATCTAGATTCGTTAACATGAAATATAATATTACTAATAGATTCTTAAACTGATATGTTTGTTTATCAGACTCGGAGGCTCTTTGCCATTAGCTCTTATTAGTACTCTGTCTCATGTGGCCCATTACGTTACAAAAAATTCCACACATTTGAATTTTTAAATTTAACAATTAAAACTTAAAATACAAGAACAAATAACACGGAAAACCGAGGAACCAAGGACAGCCCACAAAAGATGTCGTAATACAATCTTATTTCCAGAGAGGTAAAAATATAAATAATAGGCCTATAAACATTAATTCTTTAAAACTTTTAGAAATATATACATTAATAAAATATTGCGGGGAAAAAATTCTAGCATAAAAGCAGTCAGTTTAAGATGATTTTTAAGATGCATATTCAAAATATGTAAACCAAAAACATGCCTTAACATGCTTTGGAAGATAGTTAGTTTCTACAAGAGCAGGGAGAGGCCATGCTCTTAAATGGGACACGGAAATTATGAGAGTTTCCTCTGGTTTTTTTTATTGGCTATCCGAAAGCATTGTGAAAAACGACAACCAATTATGTTTTAATCGAGAACTTTATGTGATTGGTTGATGCGAATCTTATTATCACATGCTAATTGATTGCGATAATTTCACCTTCATTATTAGAATTCCGCAACAGCATTGTCAGTTATACAAGAAGTTGTGTATATTGTATATAGGCTTCACCATTCTAGAATGAAGTATTATCTGTTAGTCTGTCTGGTTATACCTGTATCTTTAGCCTTTACTTTTCAAATATGCTACAATCATAACCCTTTACGGATTAATGGGACACAGAATGCTAGTGAATTGCGATGTCCAATGAAATGCAAGTGCAGTTACTGCCTATTAAACAAAGAAGATTACTTGGCATATACTCGCATTGTTGATTGTTCATATGAACATTTATCGGCTGTACCACCGGTGGAGACGGTTCCAACTGATACTATGAAGTACCTACTGAACAAGAATGAAATCAATTCATTAAAGAACAACTCCTTCAGAACATTAACCACCCTGAAATATTTGAATATGGAATCAAACGACTTGAGTTACAGAACCATTGAAAGTGATGCATTTCGTGGATTGAAGAAACTGAAATACCTCTCGTTGAGTAAAAACACGAATCTACATAGGCTGCTGGACCAGTGGTTTGTAGACCTTACATCGCTTGAATTCTTGAATCTAACTCATTGTGGAATATACAGAATAGAAAATTATGTATTTAAACATTGCAAATATTTGCAAACAATTGATCTTTCTTGGAACGGTATTAAATCGCTCCCGATACCCGTTTTCCAAAATCTCCTCTCACTTAACTACCTATGTATTGATCACAATAAACTTACCTCTATTCCAAATAAAGCATTTGTAGGTTCTCGAAAACTCATGAATATTAGTGTCACAGATAACTCTCTCACGGGAATCTCAGAAAATGTCGGGTTACAAAACCTAATTTCTTTGCACAATCTTAGTGTCTCATTCAACAAATTTTCATGCGATTGTTATCTTGTGTGGTTTAGGCAATGGATTGACAAGGCAAACGTCACTTTCCCAGACATTGATCAGGCTTTGTGCTACGAACCAAAAAGTTTGTATAACAGCAAATTCATGGATTTTGAGCCCGATAAATTGCAGTGCAACACATTTATTACAATATTGAAGATTGCCATTCCATCTGCTTCAGCTGGAATTGCTATTGCAATAATTGGATTTCTTATGTACTACTTCAGATATGATCTAAGGTATTCTAATGTTGAAGTGTAATTATATAAAAAGATATTAGGTTAAGCTTTAGAAAAAGGTAGGCCTCGTCTCGTCTGCTTGGTGTACCGGTACTATTTTAAAACAGTTAGTAAATCGTAACTCCAGTTACATTGTTATGCACGTGTCGTTGCCATTTCGTTTCGAAAAGCCTCATTTATTCGTCAAAAGTCATTTCATACTCATCTGCCAACTTAAAATATACATATATACAATCAAAACTTAAAAACTAATCTTGACTAACTTTCTCTTTTATAATGAGGTGCTGGAATGAGAGAAGACGCCTTCGTAAGCAATATCAACAACTTGCAAATCAAGGACATTCACCAATTAATGATGAAAACATACAATACGATGCCTTTGTGTCATATAGCAACAGAGATCAAGAATGGATTCTCAATGTATTGCAACCGTCGTTAGAAACCCAACGCAACTTTAAACTTTGCGTTGATTACCGTGATTTCATCCCGGGAGAGGCAGTTGTAGATAACATCGCAAATGCCGTTAAATACAGCCGAAAAGTGCTGTTGGTTGTTTCCAAAAACTTCGTCAAAAGCGAGTGGTGTTACTTCGAACTGGAAATGGCGCGCACACGCATGTTCGAGACTCGTGAGGACGTCTTGGTTGTGGTACTACTAGAGAAGGTGTCAGCAAAAGATATGCCAGTACTCTTGCATACGATACTGACAAAGAAAACATATATAGAGTGGGAAGAACGTCAAGAGAGACAAGCGTTGTTCTGGGCTAAGCTGGAAGCACTGTTGATGTCTTCGAATTGCCACAGAAATCGACTGTTGGATACTCCTCCAGACTAAAACAGAGAAAGAAGCCAAAAAATGCATTCCTTATTATGTGTTACCAACCGTCTCGCATTGTGCAGGACGGTCCCGCATTTCAAAGTGATTTTGGATGAAACACGCATTTTGCAGAAACACATGCGTGATCATAAATTTGTCACGCATTTAGCACAAGTCTATGCGTGATAACGAATTCAGGGGAAAATGTATTTAAAATTAGAAGAAATTGGTTTTATTAAATATATAAAGAAGGTCATGCAGTAGCTTGAGTAAATAGAGAGCTTTCGTTATCTCGTTCGAGACAGTGGCATATCCAGGCGGTGTCTCTTATACACATCTAGATGTGTATAAGAGACAGGCTCCCCTCCCCCCATTCGAAAACTTCGAGGCAAAAAAAATTAGGCTAGTCTTATGCTTATGCTGTCACGGTTAACGTCGGGAATCTAAGAAGCAATATTTTTCAGTGGGCGTGGCCACCGAAATTACCAACAATTATGGTCGATGGATAGTTACTGAAAAATAGATAAAAGAACGTGGTAAACAAATTAAATCACATTATGTAACTAAGCACAATCGAAAAGTACCTGCTTGTTACATAATGCGATTTATGCAACAATCATGTATACCGTTTCCATTTTTCTCGTTATTATATTGTGATTTATCAATGGCAGATCCAGAAATACAAAATAGAAGGGACCCAGGGAGGGACTTTAACAAATGAAAGGTCTAGACCATTTCAGCTGAAATAACACAATTTATAATTATGGCACCACTAGATGGCGCCATACTCACACTTAAATTGTAATATACCGCAATTTTCTATTTTCTTTCTCCATTTTTTTTATTTTTAGAAAAATACAGGGGGGGGGGGGCGTTGCTTGGCCCCTTTGAATCCGCCACTGTTTATAGGTTATGTAACAAGCACAATGGAAACTTACCTACTTGATAAATTTAATTTTAAATTTAATTTAAAGTAGGTTTAATGCTTTACCGGTACCAAATAAGTAGGTGAAGTAACGATGTTAGTGGAATTTGCCTCTTATAATTCTGGTTCCGAGGACATAAAACATTTTTTTTTGTTTCCATGTAGAAATACAAATATTAATGATATTCGTATTGATGAATTTATGAGGCTAGAGGATGAGTTATGCTACAGGATCGATTGACACTGTTTGTATCTGGGGACTTAAAACTTTAAACTTATGCTTGGTGATGTTTATAGATAGTACAGAAACAGGTGCATATTTTGATAGAATATGAAAGTCGTACTTAAAAAGAGCTTGACAAACAAAAAATGCAATCCTCAACGAAAAAGTAAACCATAATATATACCTCCAATAATGCTTTTGTCATTAGCATCTGTCTTTTAAATCCATGGATTTTTTTTTTCCAAACTTATATCCTGAATTTTAAATATTTTTATCCCAATCTCAAATTTTACTCAGCTTTGATACAGTGCCTTAATGTACTACTTTTTAAAAGTTGAATAAATATATCTTGATATTTCACTCCCATTGTAAATGAAAATACGTATAAGGATGAAGAGTGATAGAAATCCACAAGAATAAGTGTTGAATATTTCGTCGTATCAACTACACATCAACAACTGAGAGAGGAGTTAGGCAGGCAGAGTCTTACTGTGCTAATAAGCAAACAAGTGAAATGACTCTTTTGATACTTTTTAAGGGGGTTGCAATTTAGATTTTAAGTTTTAACATTACATAATTTTTGTCCTTTTTTCCCTAAACATCAACAATTAAACATCAATCAATTTAATCACCAATTTTATCATTAAAGCTTTTAAATTCTAGTTTTAGGCCTACTTCAAATTTAAGCAATTTTTTACATTTTTAATCAATAGGCCTAATGACATTGCTTGTATTTTTAGGAGTGATTGATTTTTCCATGACTGCATAATTAATTGTATTACCTTCTTTAATGCTTTCGTATTGAGATTGTGACTTTCGTTTTGCTTTTACTGTATTTTTTAAAACTGTGGATTGTATTGTTTTATTGTGAACGCTCCGCATAGCATGTGCTGCTGATGCGGAAATGTATATTTCAAATAAAGTTATTATTACAATATAACAAATTAAAAAACTGCTTCGATAATAATCATCGACTTACTGGATTATGAGTGACTCATGTTTCACTTTCAAGTAATGTTATGGTACGTAACGTTTAAGATTTTTTGGTTGAAAGAAGAAGTTCAAGAAATATATATATATATAATCACTTTATTTCTTCACAGAAAAAGTACAAATGAGTCAAATAAAGGAAAACATAAAAGCCTAGATCATTATCCGAAACTCAGAAGGCAAAAAAGAAAAAAAAGACAGTCACAAAGAAAAATATTGAATATATTATACCGTTAAACAAGTCCATTGCTTAATTTCCATCGTTGATACATGTGACTATAAAGTTTATTTTTGCATAAAACTCAAAACTAAGAATAGGCCTAATAGTAGTACATTTAACCTCAACAAACAAGGAGCATCACAATCATCAATAACTGAAGCTTGGTTTCCATACAATCGCTACACGCTATCGCTGACGTCAGCTTTCGGTGATGCTGATTGGGAAGCCTTTCCCGATGCGTCGTGGACTGCTACGCAGTACAACGATTGTGTATTACTGTATTAACTGACGCTCCATGGTTTCCGCATCGCTACACGCCATCGCCGACAGTTTTTGGTGATGCTCCCCAAAGGCTCCCGAGAAAATACTGTAATTCGCAAAATATTTTGATTTTAGGTGATTTTTAACTACTTGACCGTGATTTTTTTTGTGGGTGGTGGGGGGAGACTGTGGGGCGTGAGTAATTCTTTTGGCCAATCAATGTAATGTCAAATATGTATGACCTATGCCCATGGCTGTCGATCGGTTGGGACAGGAGGATACGTCCCCCCACAATATCAATTGTCCCCCCCCCACTTTTCACCAATCTTTTATAGGTTAAAACCCCACGAAACGAGTGGAAAGAACAACAATTACGAATGACTGTCATGAATTTTTCCAAGTGCGGTGCCTGCGTATTTCCGCACCAATACTGAGTAAAAAAGCAATTGTTTGTACATTTCGTAACCATCTCAGTAACCACTCCATCTATTTTATGAATGCACCGGTTATGTGAGGCTACATTTATTATGAAAACAATGTACTGTACGTTGTTGAAATTGGAAGCGTGTAAACCTATGCCAACAATTTCACGAACTCGAGTTGTGATACCACAAGTTTACGAATTCCGATGTTACTTGACGCAATCTCGCCATGACATCGTGCAGGGGCGGATCCAGCGAGGGGCCACAGGGCCCCCGTTCCCCCTTCCGTCAATCCCGCCGATAAAAAAGAGGGTGAAAAAAAAAATGAGAAGAGAGGAAAGAGGCGGCCACAGCAGTGGGCGAAAGGAAAACTCGATTATTTTACCACTCACAAATTTTGAATTTTCTATTGATTGACGGCGAACACAACGGCTTTTCTCCAACCTGAGACAACTATACAAGAAGATTGGAAACCGAAAGGTCCACTGATTAATCTCAGATAAGATAGTATGATAGTACAATACATACTCCAAGTATCGAAATGCACGCCATCGTGTCGAGGGGATTCAATATTTCGACATTAATTATGTCATCATCAGGAATGATATATTATCTATATTTGCAAGCTTATATGCACAAGTACCAAAAGTGTTTGACCAATCAAAATATTACCCCTTAGGTGACATAGCTATGAATAAACTAAATATCAAAGCTTTCTTACCCTACTGATCAAAGCTACCTACAAGAACAAAGAAAGCTCCTTTGAAGCTTTCAGTCCACTGTTAAGCAGTGGGTGTAGCCTACGTATAGCAAACGCTTCTTTAAACAATAGTATAGACCAATTTTACGAACTGTCAATAATGTTATTATTAGAAAATATTATACCTAATTTATTACTTACATTACAGGCTACATTATCATTTTCAAGTATACATTGTAAACTTAAAACATATTGGAATGCCTCACAATTTTGTATATGATCATTTATAACACTATCAGATCGTGAAGAATGTTCTTTAAGTCTAGTTATTAAGCATCTATCTGTCTTACCAATATAATCACTATTACAACCTGGACATTGAAATGATAAACAACAAAGCTCCTATATTCCTTAGGGGTTTGATATTTAGTAGATATAGTACTGTCATAATGTTATGAATTTTACCTCTTTAACTTGTGTTTCTTTACTTTGTTTAAGCACCTACGTTAAAGTGGATTCACCTGCCTTTCCTGATAAGGCAATCTAACTCAAATCTTAATCAAGCTATCATCAGTGGGCCTGCGTATACATTTAGGTTCTTAATTTATTGAGTACATGGTTAACAATTTTTAAAGGGTTACCCATTCCATGACATAATTTTTTCTAATGTTACAAAGTTCTGTTTGAAGGTTATCGGGAGTACACAGTTTGTGGGCTCTTGAAACACTAAACTACGAATCCAAGAAATCTTATGGTTCCATGGGGCAAAGCTATCATAATGGATATTGACCTGTATGTGTATTTTTACGATATATACTCATGTTTCTTACGTTGTTGTCAAATTGTAAATCCAGAAAATGTACTATATCACTGTTTTGAAATGATTCAAAGGTAAAATTAATCTGTTTATGAAAAGCGTTAAAGTGACGTAGGATATGATGAAAATCATTAGGTTTAGCTAGCACTAGTGTGTCGTCAACAAAACGAGTATAAAACTTAATAATACCGGGATCTATAAGTTTAGGAACAATCTTCTAGTTCAGTCATTAAAATATTGGCTAAAACTAGTCCAAGGGGTGAGCCCATTGAAACTCCGTCAGTTTGGTTATAGAATTCATTATTACAGGTAAATAAAGTTTGTACAGCAATCCCTAAGTAGTTTCCTTAACGTATTTTTCTTAAGATTAGTAGATATCAATTTCTTATTGTAAACCCTTCAAGAATTATATTATTTACTGTAAGGGAACATTTGTGAACAGAGATTCAACATCAAAAGATACAATTAAACGGTAACCTAAATTATATAAATGGTCTGTTACACCTTTGATGCGCTCAGCAGCATCAAACCAATCTTTTAAGGGGGGGAGGGACTTTTTTGGCTCCGAAGGTGGTCCCCTATAGGTTCTATGTATTAGCCAATCACAGTCCAGCAAATGTGCACCGCCCCTTTTTTCTGTGCAAAGTTCAGGCTCTAGGGGTCGATGTACGTACGCGACCTTGGTACGACCTGAACGTAAAAAGCAATCGTGAATGTGGCCTCTCTCGAGCTTGTGATTTGTTTTACTTGATGTATAAATCGTCATAATAATTACCTTGAATTGCGTGTGTCTGATCTAAATCTATACCTGATAAACACAAAGTAAGATGTGTAAGCAGCGTAGGCTTTAAAAATAAAGAGTTCAGGCTATTATTAAGGCCTAGGCTACTTTACTTCTCTAGCGGATCCTGGCTAGGCCTAGAGGCCTGACTTGTTTTGAGTGACTATCGTACGTAGATATTTTAGTAGACAAAGGCCTATCTACCAGGGTAGCGTGGTGATTCAGGAGATAGTTTAAAGGCAAGAATTCGATCCAACTCGGCCACAAGTCAACTCGGCCACAGTCAACTCGGCCACAAGTCAACTCGGCCACAAGTCAACTCGGCCACAAATCAACTCGGCCACAAAAAGTTTGGCTACAGTCAACTCGGCCACAAGTCAACACGGCCACAAGTCATCTCGGCCACAAATCAACTCGGCCACAAGTCATTTACTGGTACTACATTGTACTAATTGTTATTATTATTACTGTTATTATTGTTGTTATTATTATGTTGTTTTTATTACCGTTAGTTTTAATATTAATTATTAGTCTTAGCATTAACATTATATATTCAAATTTTTGCTGATATTATTATTATTACAGTACCATATAAATAATAAATAATTTTCGATTTTTTATTATTCATATTATTATTATTATTATTTATTAGTCTTAGTATTATAATTTTAATAATAGTAATTTAAAAAGTTGTTGTTATTGGCGTTTTATTATTATTTTTCTCATATTATTATTATTATTAATATTATTGTTGTTGTTGTCACCTTTATTATCGATATTATTATTCAATCATATATTGAAGAAAAGGATGCAAAAACTTAGATTTACATTAAATAACTTGTGGCCGAGTTGATTTGTGGCCGAGTTGGCTGTAGCCGAACTTTTTGTGGCCGAGTTGATTTGTGGCCGAGTTGACTTGTGGCCGAGTTGACTTGTGGCCGAGTTGACCTGCACCCAAAGGCAAGACCTATACTTTACTCAGATATAAACTTGCGGCGCTAATGCACTTTCGCACCTAACTTTTAATTCTTAATTTTTTTACCTCAACATTCTTCTCACAGTCAACATATAATTAACAAACATTTTCACCTAATTTAACCATTCACAAAGTACCTTTTTCAACAAATAAGCCCACAAATAAGTACAGCGAATGTGTGTTCGCTAGCACTACGGGCAGCTGCCATTTTGCAATCAGCAAGAAATTGCCAGAACTTTTAATTCTTAATATTTTTACCTCAATGTTTTCTTCACAGTCACAACATATAATTAACGAACATGTTCACATGATTTAACCACTCACAAAGAAAGTACCTTTTTCAACAAATAGGCCCACAAATAAGTACAGCGAATCTGTGTTCGCTAGCACGATGAGCGGCTGCCATTTTGCAATCAGTAAGAAATTGCCAGAATGTCTGAGTTTGCAGCGTGAAGTTTTTTGATTAAACGTTTATGAAAACTTATCTATTTGCCGTTTATATGTCATTCTTTATATTGTGACGCTGTTGTTTGACTATGTGTGTTCACATGAAATTCACACGTACAATAATTACTAATCATTACTAAAAATTAGTAATGATCCAATTGCGTACACAGATCGAAAAATAGGGCCTGGGGCCTAGGCCTAAATCCAGAAAAACAACTATCAAAACCAATGATAAACGTCGGTTCGATTAACCTCGATTACGACAAGAAGGTTCAGAAAGATGATACTGCATGATGCCACATTTTGTTGTCGGATGTTTCATGGGAAAATTCGGATTAAAATTATAAGACTAAATTATAAGACTAGACTTAAAAATTTCAGAATTGACTCGGACATTCTGGCAATTTCTTACTTGATTGCAAAAAAATACAGCTCGTCGTGCTAGCATGCGCAGAAACCCAGTATCAACCTATATTTATAAAGGTATCTTTTTGTTGAAAAAATGTACTTTATGAGTGGTTGAATCATGTTAAAATGTTTTATAATTATGTGCAAGTTAGGGGTGGATAAGAAATATAGATCAAGCTGATGCAATTTGTATTTTTACTAGGCATAAGCCTGTTTCTCTGCACACCTGCAAGACTGGTAAAAAGGCCTGCGTTGGGGAATATATCCTCCGGGCAAAATTTTGGAAATCCGTAAGCGCATTTGGAAAATAAGGGCCGATTTCCGCACAGATTTTGCTGAAAATGAGGCTTTGACCAAATCTTAATATAGCCTATAAAACCAATGCAATTGTGCAGCAATTACGATTCCGTGCATCCTAGCGATTTTTCTCAAATTTGAGCTGACTTTCAAGATATTTTCTGCGCAATTAAAAAAAATTTTACAGTATGGCACTGCTGCAGGCAGGAGGATACCTTATTTAATAAATATTTGTGAAAGTTGACCTTCCTTGAAATAGAATTCACATATGTCTGTGTGTAACTTTATTATTAGAGATAATGGCATTTTAAATGCATTCTGATTTTTTTATACATGTATGTAGGCCTAAATAAAGATTTTACACTCAGGGGAGGTGCTACCCAATAGGCCAATATTATAAAGTAGGCATTAAAATCAGTATAATATTATACTCATCAATCTAGGCCTAATGCTTAAATGTTTTTCTACTATTTTCAGACTTCAATAGAAAGGATTCATTTAAAAAAAGCATCCTGTGTAGTGTCTTACTATAGTATCGAATGAGTGACAAAGGATGCTAGTGACAGCTCAAACGAGGATGATTAAAATACTGATGTTGCTATGATACTGAGTCCTTTATCTTGATGATAGTTATAGTCAAGTTTTTAAACAAACATTGAACATAGATTGTTGAGGTGAGGGTCTACAATGGCAATAGGTTCAGATGAGGCAGACGATGATTTTTCCATGGAGGCTTATGGGTCTGTACTGTATTCAAAGTACCTACCAAAGCAAGTCTTAGGCCGGTAAGACTAATTTTATTTACTAATTCTGTGATATTACTTTTAGACCTGCCTAACAAATACTTTCGGTAATAACACTACTGTTCTCATTTTTCATTGTTTATATTTGTCTGTTTACTTTTCTATGGGACTGCATTCTAGTTCTGTTTTTTTTTTTTTACAAATTCTATTCCTAACAAGGCTTGAATCTGCTTTAGAGAGTTTTGTCCCATGAAAAATACCCCAAAAAATATATAAATTCTTTTGGAAATACTTGCTTGAAGTAATTAATAATTATCAACTTGAACATAAAAATTAGTGTATTTAAAAAATGTTTACCCATGATTTTACAGTGAAAAATGATACATTTTTGTATCGTTATCCAGTATAAAAAATCAGGATACAAATTTTTTTAATTCAATAATTTCTTTGCTCAAGTAATTAATTTGTATGTTACTACAAAATGAGCAATTTGATTTCAATTTTTTGTGACTTTTGTTAATTTTAGGGGACAATACATAAAAAGACTAACATGAACAAAACATAACAAACACCCTGAATTTATTGTTTGATGGCAAAGTAATAATATATATTAATGCTTGTGGTACACCACATACAGTAGATAGTTCTGAAAAGAACTGTTTTTGTTGGTTGAGAATATCTTGACGTTTCGATTGAGTTACTTCAATCATCTTCAGGAGAATAATATGCAGAAATTCCAAAACAGTGAAATACTTATGTGTTTTGGGTAGTGAGACTTGCTGCTGATTGGTTGAAAACTAAACAATAGCTGAGACTACTTGTGAAAAAGCTACAGTAATACAAAAGCCCAAATTCACAGTCTGTGCAAAATGGTGGGGCGTGGCTTTTCAGACCTACCTATGTGGTGTACCGCATGCTTCAACATATATGTAATATTACTTCGCCATGCAAACCTTCAAATAATACTTAGAAAACAATAATATCACGAATTATAACATAGTGGAGTCTTCACTTTGGTTTGCCTTAAGAGAATTCTAATGCTTCCCCCTAATAGTGAGAGTAGTAAGCAAACATATGAGTTAAAGTTTTCATTTTTTATTTTGTTTTCCAGAGGCATCAGCAGTACTGTAAGAAGATGCATTAAAAAAGATACACTGCAGGAATATGCTGTCAAAATAATTGATGTTGTAACTGAAAAGGTAGATGATATTGGAATAGAAGACTTGAAATTGGAGTACAGGAATGAAGTTGCAATATTAAGAAAGTTGTCTGGGCATCAACACATTGGTAAGATATTTTCCATTTCGATGTCTGTGGTCTAGTGGTTATGACACCAGGCTAGTTATCTGGAGGTCGTGGGCTCATTTCCCACCCAGATCACTTGACAAATTTTTTTCACAAGTAGTGTACAGGTATTTGTAATAAGATAATTTTTTAATTTTCTTTATTTTATTAAATATTACAAGATATGATAGTATAATACATACTCCAAGTATAGAAATGCACGCCATCGTGTCGGGATTCAATGTTTCGACGTTAATTATGTCATCATCAGGAACAATCATCATTGCTGATGATGACGTAATTAATGTTGAAATATTGAACCCCGACACGATGGCGTGCATTTCGATACTTGGAGTATGTATTATACTATCTTATCTGAGATTAATCAGTGGACCTTTCGGTTTATGACAAGATATAATATGAAAATAACCAACCTGATGGTTCTTGCTTTTAATTAGTAGTTTCGCCTTGCTGCTTTGAAGTAACAGGCCTAAAGCCTTTAAAACCCCCACTCATATACTCTTGTACCAGTGTTAACATTATTACTGTACTGTACTTTGATCCCAAGATATATTTTATTATCTTTCAATAAATCAATTCAATTCTATTATAGTTTTATGGCTACATTCTGGCTTACAATCTGTTGTTAAGCAATAGACCATTGACTTTTGTTATTTTTATATTTTAGTATTTCTATTCTATGCAGATTATTTGTATTTGTCTTATATTTATTGTACTTTTTTTGTCTATTATATTTCAGTCATGATGTATGATTTCATTGAATCACCAACTTATTTCTTTCTGGTTTTTGAGTTGTAAGTACAAAGTCTACCTGTCATCAGTGAAAATTATACTGTGAATATATATCTTGGATTTTTAAATAAAAATGTTGAACTTATATATTTCTCACATATGTAAAATATGGCAATATGGAATTATAGGATTTATTTATTTTATTATTAACATGCATCACATGTTTAATAAATCACTGTTTTGTAAAATATGTTATTGATAATACAGTAATTGGAAAATTATTATTAGTTTATTATTTATGATGAATATTTTTAGCTCCGATGAGGAGCTCTAGAGACTGATTGATTAATAGTAGATTGATTAATAGTTCTTTTTTAGATGTACTGCCTCCATTATACTGCCCTCATGAGGAGCTCTAAAAACACTCGGATGATTGATTAATAGTTGATTAATTAATATATCTTTTTTAGCTCTACTGCCTCTTATACTTTCTACCCTCCTCGGAGCTTTCGTGACTACGAGAACTTGTTTTTTTCTAATTTGACAGATGTACAGGAGGAGAACTGTTTGACTACCTCACTAAAGTGGTAACATTATCAGAGAAAAAAACAAGGTAAAATTTCAGCAAAATCATCTTTATAAAAATGTGGTATTAAATACAGCATTTTTATAACTGTTTGAAAAAAAAAATCAAGTTTTAAAGAGAAATTTCAATGTGCATTATAAAAAACAGCATATCTAACAATGCTTCATAACTGCAAGAAAAGGGCTATAAAAGTAACAAGAAACATGTACAGCTACAGTAAATTAGAGATTTGAGAGATCTAACATGAAGTGTGATGTTGGCAATACTGTTTTTTTTTTAACCTCTTTATATTTTTATAACTTTTTTTTCCTATAGAAATATAATGAAACAAATTCTAGAAGCTGTGCAGTACATTCATAGTCACGGTATAGTCCATCGGGATTTAAAGGTGGGTTACTATAAAATAGGGCACGCATAAGATAGAAGTATTAATTTTTTTAATTATCTATAAATTAATAATTAGTAAACTTAACTGATCCTAGGAAATTTCTCTTCACTGAGAGCTAGTGGTGGGTGTAGGGTGATCCCTTGTTAAATCAGGCAGTGCATCCTAACAATCCCCATCTTTCGAAATGCACATGTGGTTTGTTGTACACAGGTTCAGTGGTGACACCGGTAGAGAGGTCGGGGGAATAGATCAAGGTTTGTATTCACTTGTGTAAACACATTGGTACCTTGGTAAGAATGTTCCGTAACATTTAAACATGTCCTGTGTAACATTTAGCTGGTATCCCATGTAACAGTTTATCTTGTGTGAATCGGGTATTAGACTTGAAGTAATCTATTGTACATACTATACCACCAGCACAGTCGTTCTTAACACCATATCTAGTTGAAATCTTGACACAGCATCTTCTGTTACTGCGCCATTTTTATGGAATTCCCTACAATTCCCCTTCTCAAAATTTTCAAAAACTGTCAAAAAACACATTTTTTAAATTCTGTTTCAACACTTAAAATCTTTTCTAAGACAGAAAAAGCATTTGACAAAAAACTTGGTAATGGTTAATGAAATACAGATTTTTTTAATATTTAAAAAAATGGGGGAAAAAGGGGTGTAACCACCCTTTTTCCCCAAGTTTTTAAATATTCAAAAATCTGTATCATATCTCATTAAGTTCTTTGTCAAATATGCTTTTTGTGTAGACTTTCCTTAGAAAATTCAGCTCTACAACATATCAAAACATTTTTTCCTCCGAAACAGCACATTGAGACTTCATTTAGGGCTACAGCAGATTTATATACATTACATTACCTCATTGTTTTTATTCTGAAATACTGAGTCCTGATTTGCCAATGACATGGTCAGTTATATCAGAGCATATCATTGTTTAATTAAAATGTTATTGATTTTATTACCAGCCTGAAAATATCCTCCTTGATCAGAATTGTAACGTAAAGATATCAGATTTTGGTTTTGCTGTTAATGTTCAACCTGGGAAACTCTTAAAAGGTATGGGTTTTTTATCATCATTTCTTTCATTCTTTAATACAAATCAATCAAAATTTGTTAACAATGTTTTTATAGAGGATGCATAGCATTCAGATTCCCTTTTCAAATTTTTCCTAAAATGATCCAGGTTTTTATATAAATTTGTAAATTCAATTTAATGTAAATTCATTTTATAAGTACATTTATTATTATATAATTTATTATTATTATTATTATTATTATTATTATTATTATTATTATTAACATTTTGAAAGTACAAAGGAAAACACTTCTTGATAATTATGTTTCCTATTCAGTCATCTCCTATATTAAATTAATTTTTAGTAATCTAAATTTAAAACATGAAAGTAGAGTTTTCATGTTTGTTGAGCCATTTTAAAGTTTCATAGTAATTCCTGATGAACTACTCTTTTGTATTCTTTGTGAAGAGCATATAAATATTATTTATATTTCCAAATGCACTGCATAAGTGAAACTGTTTTTATCAATGTGTCTCTTTCATCTTTATGAAACAAAAACCTGGTTCCAATTATCTGAAGATGTATCTTTCAATAAAGTGCTTTTTATTGACTATAACATGAGCATCTATTGTTTGCATGGTATGTGGGTCACTATTATTTTAGTGGGGAATTCCCCTTCCCAAAGATACATAGTTTGGGTAGGAAGGGGTGGGACATCTGTTCATTATGAATTTTTTTATGTATGGTGTGATATTCAATTGGCAGATATAATCCACAGTGGTTTATTTTAGCAATAAATGATTGAATGGAATATGTAATTATGAAATATGAAGAGACAATAATGAATGAGTGCTATACTAATAATACAAATAGTGGATTGAACAATTCATTTATATTGGGTTAATGTGTTTTAATGTCTATTTTGAGATGGTTTAGGTCCTGATATTTGTGCCACTGTATCTAGTTGTTTTCATGTAGTTTGAGAATACCTATTCTTTGTGTTGGTAATATAAACTTAAGAATCATGAATATAATTTTGTTTTTCTTTTTTATTACAAAGATTTATGTGGTACACCAGGTTACTTGGCACCTGAGGTTCTGAAATGCAACATGAAAGTTGATAAGGTCAAAGGTTATAGCTTTGAGGTTGATCTCTGGGCCTGTGGTGTTATAATGTATACATTGTAAGTAACACTTTCGATTTTCATGAGACACATTAAATCGTCAATTTACATACAAAAATGAAATTACAGTAGAGCCCCTCCTTTGGGACACCTCTATTAAGGGAGGGGTGTATACAGGGAGGGGGCCCACCCAGTGGTGAGAGATTCTAATGGTGGATCCAGGAATTTGAAATAGAGGGGCCCAGGGAAGGATTTTGACAGATAGGGTTTTAATACCACCTCAGCACCACCATAGTTGGGGCTGAGATCAGAAAATTTATGATTATGGCACCACTAGATGGCCAGAAATGCTGGGACCATTTCATTCAGCCTTTTTTTCTTATACTGGAACACAGACATAACAGATTATACTGTTAGGGATAACAATAAAATAATTTTGTTTTTTTTTACGTTGGTAATCTATCTAAACTTTTCTGTACCATAGTTAGCTCTAAACTGATTAGTGTTCATTTGGAATAATACTCTGTAACTGAATATACAGTAGTGTGGCTTCTAACTTATAGTATATAATATTATAAATATATTCTTGTTAACCTGGTCTCATTTTCAGTGGTAGGACAACCAAAACATAGTAAGAACAAATTATATTTCATTACACAATTTATTATTCAATAGACACATTCCGCTAAGTTGGTCATGTGACGTATAGTGGGCATCAATTGTAAACATGCAGCGCGAATGATGCTCGATAATAGGAAAACGTGTGGCTTCTTCATAGTGTTTGTGCTGTAAAGCTTGTATTTGATGTGGAATAATGTTGGTTGGAATGCCAGTAACTATACCAAATTGATTGGAAATTGAAATTGAGAGTTTTGCCGTAATGGTTTGCTAACTAATAAAGGGCATCCCTAAAATTTGTTTTCCCTCTCATGAAAACCTCTCTCAGCTTGCGGAACAATTTTCAAAATTCTTTCATGATAAAATCATGAATATTCGTCTTCGTTTATCACAATTGCAGCTTTCTCCATTGTCTCATCCATCTAATGTTTCAATTGTAACTCCGCCACTGGAGTCACTGCACACTAACAATGCTTACATTTTTTCTTCATTTGACACTGTTGACCATAATGCCATTGAGAAGTTAATTTTGTCCTCGGCTACTTGTTCATTAGATCCCATCCCTACCAAACTTCTTAAATCTTGCAGAGCCAGTATTGCTCCAGCCATTGCTTCTTTAATCAATAAATCTCTTGAAACCGGCTCTTTTCCGGATAATCTTAAAAGTGCGGCCCCTGCATGTCTGTGGCTTGTTTAGGTATGCGCGAGGGTTTTCGATCCGCCATCTGTGATTTTGACACGCTACGATTTCTAGGCTAGCTAAGGTTTATGAATGATCACAAATTCCAAAGCACATTGAACGCCAGAATGAGTAAATAAACACTAATTTCAACAATTGTAGTGCCTTTCCTTTCCAGTTTCATGTTAATGGTGGGCGGTTGTTTTCGCAACCATAACATTACCCTACCATAACATTACCCTTATACTTTAACACTGATTGCACTGTAAATTCCCCATTGTAATACCCATTATATGTCACGTGACCGGCTGTAAACAAACCTTGTGGAATGTGTCAATTGTTATACCTAATTGATGGACTATGAAACAGTCGCATAATGCTGACTAGTTTGTTCACGACTTTACAAGTACCACAACTTTTGATCATATCCTTCATTTATCCAACAATAGATCAAATTATAACAAGGGATGTATATACTACTAATTGTATATGTCACATGTCATACAGGATGTGACAGAGGTCAAAAGTTTATTGACAATATTTGTCATATATACTTGATAAATGTCATCTCCTGTGCTAGTCATTACACTGCTATTATTATCTAGTATTAAAGTACTTGGTCTGTAGTTCTTACCTATTTAATCATCAAGTTTATTTCTCAATAAACAACTACCCGGTATATATTTCTAGTGTATTCCTTCTAAACTGCATAAAGCATAGTAAGTTTTAGTATGTAAGTTAGTAGTTACTATCATACTCTGTCATGTATTTTATAAAAATGTTAAAAACTAATTTTACTTTAATTTTATAAGTGCTGTACTGAGTTCATCTGGAACAAATATATGTTAATAAAGTTTCTTTTTTAGTTTAAAACCTAAAGAATAATTTATTTTAGTATTATTATTATTAAGCTTAGTAAATTTGTAGTGGGGGAACCTGGGGATGCAAGCTTTCTTTTGAGGGTGCCTGTGCCCCCAAGCCCCTTCCCTGTAGATCTGTAACTGCTGTAAAATAGCTTGACCATAGATCAGTGTTGTAATTCAAATTTTGAGAGTTTTCAAGATTTTTGCAGGCACCTTTAACCTTTGCATATCTTCAAAATTTCTAAGATAAACAGTACTGCCATAAATCATTGTTGGATTTCAAAAACACTATTTAAATTGTTGTGACCATTTTTGTTTCTTCACACAGACTAGTCGGTCTTCCTCCTTTCTGGCACAGGAGGAAAATGGTTTTACTTCGGTCAATAATGGACGGCAGGTATAAGTTTGGCAGTCCTGAATGGGATGATATATCTGACCCACCTAAAGAGCTGGTAAGTATTCTTTTTAAAAGCATATTTTATTACATCCGCGAAGGAGGTTATATATTCGCCCCTGTCTGTCTGTTTGATGCTAAAACTAAGAAATGGATCATCATACAATTTAGTGGAGGGCACATAATAGTCTAAGAGATAATTAACTTTTAGGGAGAAAATGTTGAAGGACAAGGTAATGGTCATGGAAATTAAATGTTTTCTGTTGAACTTACCTTTGAGTATAATAGAAAATAATTGATTCACCCTAAACAGCCTGCATATTGTTTGGGATTCAGGTCCAGGGCAGAGGTATGCACTATGGAGTGGCTGCTCTAGTTATACATGAAATCATAAAATTGTGCTGAACGTAAATTAATTAATAAATTTAAAACAGTTTGGCATAATTAAAGTTCTTTTGATTTGATTTATTCGATATGCTCTTTAAAATACTAGGGTCCCACAAACCATGGTTAGCCTTCAAGAAACCATTGGTGAACCCTACACTTAGTTATTTATTAGCGACGGTTTTTAATATTGTTGATATATTCAAAATATATTGTTTAGGAGCCATCCATTTATTCATCTTTTTCACAAGAGTACATGCTAGGGAGAGGGGGTAATTGACTTATTACATTCTTTATGAAAATATAAATATAAATCTGGTATTAGGCACTGTATGAATGTTTTTGGATTGATTGGATAAAATAAATTATTCCCTTCTGGTGTAATGTAATTAATTTTTTGTTTTTAGATATCTAAACTATTAGTTGTTGATCCAAAGCAACGGTATACAGTAGAAGAAGCAATTAATCACCCTTTCTTTCACTATGAGATTTCGAAACCTGAAGTCTTCATGGCTCGCAGAAAATTCAAGGTAAGAACAATGACAACACTAAATAATATGATGATGACTATAGTATATAGTGAATAATTACCATGGTGGTTGCCAGTTCTCACAGCTCAATAAAATTTGTTGGAGAGAAAAAAATCTTACATAATTTTTACTGACTGAGAATGTAAAATTTATTAAATACTGGTAAGCCTTTTAAATCACTGAATTGTCTAAGCTCGTGGGGGCTTTTGGTTGCTCTTGGATGCACCTGCTTACATTTGGACATCTGTTAATGCACTTGCTGTAGAATTGAATAGCCTGGTGTTTAAGATGCTTGCCTTCCAATCCCAGGGTCCTGGGTTCAATTCCTGTCAGTGTTGCAGAATTGGTTCACATGACCAAAACAACTGCACTCCCTACACCTCAAATTGAGATTTAGTTTGTGTAAAGCATTGTGTGTGTATGTTTTTCTTGATTAAAGCTCAGTTTCCATAGAATCGCTCACCCTATCGGCAACAGTTGTCGGGAAGGTTGAACCTGGTTCAACTTTGCTGATTGCGTTGCAGACAAATCGTGGTGCAGACAAATCGTGGTGCCTTCCCGAATGTGTCAGGGCAGCTAGCAATTATTCGTCTGCAATCAAGTCTGCAATGCAATCAGCAAAGTTGAACCAGGTTCAACCTTCCCGGCGACTGTCGCCGATAAGGGTGAGTGATTCTATGGAAACCGAGCTATATTCAATATTGACAATCCTTGGTGCATGTGTTGTGTGCCTAAATAAATAAATGTTCACAGAATGTAGGTTTATGATCCTTAGAAACATAATATTAAATTCATATACATTTTATTTAATTTCAGGCAGCAATAATTACTGTAAGAAGCATTTGCATTCTGCAAAAATTAAACTCACAACGACCAGTTAATATTTGCTCGGCAAAGTCAAACCCATACAGTGTAAAAATGGTACGCAAAGTGATTGATGGGTGTGCCTTCCATGTTTACGGGCACTGGGTAAAAAAAGGTGAAGAACAGAACCGTGCAGCTTTGTTTGAGACAACGCCGAGGGTAGAATTAAAAATGGCCTACGATAGATCTGATGAAAAGTTCAGTACAGAAGGCCCAAAAAGGCTCAGCGAATTTTACGGACGTTCTGTTGTACATCACACAGTTTTTGAATAATACCAGTGTATGGTAAAGGAATAGGTACAGCCATCTTGAACATGCATTAGTTTATTTATGAATATTCATAGAACATTATGAATATTGATTATGGGCATCTTGCAATAGTTAAATTATAATATATTTTCTTGGTTATTCTGATTTTGAATGATGTGTCTTTAGTCTAGGGTCTTTTTGAAAAATTGTTATTACAATAGTCACATTCCGCAAGGTTTGTTTACAGCCGGTCACGTGACATATAGTGGGTATTACTATCTAGAATTTACAGTGCAATCAGTGTTAAAGTATAGGAAAGTGTAATGTTATGGTTGCGAAAACAACCGTCCACCATTAACGTGGGAAATAACTGGCAAGGAGAGGCACTACGATTGTTTAAAATAGTGTTTAGTGCTTATTCTACTGTTTAACGTGCTTTGAAATTTGTGATCCTTCGTAAAGCTTAGCTAGCCTAGAAATCGTAGGGTGTCAAAATCGCAGTTAGTGGATCAAAGACTCTCATGCATACCTAAACATTATATGCAGGGGCCTAGGCCTAGCATTTCTCGAAAAATCTCAATGTTTGAGGCCAGGGTCTTTTGGAGCATTAGCAAACCATTATGGCTAAACTCTCAATTTCAATTTCCAATCAAAATTGGTATAGTTTCCAACCAACATTATTCAACATCAAAATATGTACTTTACAGCATAAACACTCCGAAGAATCCACGTATTTCCTATGGAAATTGCCCACCAAGAATGTTTTCAGGATGATTTACAAATTGTAGTGCCACGCTGTGTAAAATTTAATTAAACTAGAAAAAAACTAAAACATTATTGGTTCATTTGGTCCATATATGGATATGTGCTTGTTCTTCTGTATGTAAGATAGAAAATTTTTCACATGCTGGTTCTGATTTTTTTGCATATACTAGAAACTCGCATGAAATAATGTCGAGAAAGAATGATGTGCTTATGTTATGGTATGTCTGGAATTGACTTCATTAATTTTTTAGGAGTGTTATATAGAATTGGCAATAGTCTGTTTACTACTACCGACCCTACATATTTGTGTCAATTGTGGCTTAAGACCATGCCGCGTAAATCCAAAAAGCATAGAAAAGGAAAGAACACAGTACGCTTGTATTGTAAACAGTATTCACCCATATAGGCAGCTACGTTAATACCCAGTACAGTAGTTCCGAACAAGTTTTGTTTGTTCTCCACTCCATTGATATTGCATTTAATTTTAAGGCACAACATATTCCAAACAAGACTATCTGATGCGAATCCAGAGAAAAATATGGGTAGGGGCCATGTAATGGCCGAAGGTGTAGAAGGGGGTTAACGATTTGTTTAGAAATTTCTTTGGGAGCCCTTATGCCTTGTCTCCCCACCCCGCCCTTAGAGCTGCTGCATGCCAACAACTTAGATACTTTCTGAATTAGTAAACAGATTGCTCTTCCAATTATTCTTTTTGTTTAAAACTAACTGAAAATAAGTTTGTTTATATGAAAATTCTTAAATTTAAAAAAACCTTTCTAATCATATATATATTTTGTGTATAGTATCTATTATTTTCATGTTATTCAAATGTCTGGAGAGAATAAGAAGTAATTATTTCTTCCCCATTATAGTTATTTTGTTTTGAAAAATGCTGCATTTGTAGAAACTGATAATATATGCAAATTATTATTATTTTTCAAATAAGGAGTGACTTTAAGGATTATGTAAAATCACTTGTTACATTATAAACTTTGTCAGATTGATGAAATAAAGTTTATTCAAAATATCACTTTATAACTTGAATTACAAAACACAATGACTCAACATTATTAAGATTTATTGACAATAATCTCAACATCTGTGAGGTGTGAATAACTAGGCTCCTTCTTGAATGTCCACATCATTGGGGGCGCTTGTTGAAGAGTAGATGTTGGAAAGACATGAACTCCGATATCATTGAAGACATCAAGAAATTTAAAATTGTTTACAATATCAACTTGATGAACGAATGGTAAAATCTAAATTCAGGCTAAGGTCAAACTTAAAAAAGAAAGAATTAATTAGAAAAAGATTTGAGGGAAAAACACATTTTAAGGTGCATTGTCATTAAGCACTATGTCAGGGACTAAGCACTATGGGGTGTTCATGTGATTAAAAGAACAGGCCTGGAATTTATCAATCTCAGCTTAGCAAATGTCTTAAGTCAAAAAAGTTAAGATGTCCCTAATAAATATCTTGCGCTGATTTACTACCCAATCCTAGCAAAATCTTGGCCTAAAAATCGTTTTAAAATGGTGCCAATGTACAATCGACTTTCTAATTTTAAGCAATTTCTAAGCTAAGCAATATTGATAAATTTGACTTTAAGCAACAAAATGAACTGATTTCTAGTTTGATAAATGTGGTACCTAATGGTACTGGACATACAGTAGGGTACTCTATTACATGGGTACTAGGGTACTTTAATTACTGTGGGCATACATAAGGTACTTAGATACTTGGTGTGGTATTCAGTACTGTGCTTAGAGGCAGTGGACATGGTGTACTCTACTTGATTTCATTCAAGGGATTTCTTCGGGGACTAAGCACTCGGCATGACATACTATGCAATGCGCATGTGGGTACTTAATTGCCAATCACACGAATGCGTTTAAAATTTTCAGTTTCTTATTGGCCAGTGATTCGATCAACATATTTTTGGTATCCGGATCGGGATTTTCTCGTATGGACGCACGGCAGCTAATGGTTAGCAGGATCCGGATCCAGCTAACCGTTAGCAGCCGTGTGAGGACATAGCCTAAATGATAAACCATAAAGGATACGGCTTTAATGTATGGTACCTCCTCTTCCAACACTTTACTTGGAAACCTACAAAAGTAACAAAATCAATATGTTGACTGCTGTATATGCATTACATGCATTACGTAAAACCATTTGCCATCTGAAAATAAACAAACTCACCTCTCCTCAAGTTGCTGGAAACTGTTCCCAATGATGATCAAATTAGCAAGTGAATTCCCCCAGTTACACCACAATAGGTTGTTGTAAAGTGGCTTCCCACAATGGGGCATGAAAAATATTGTTGGCTTATATACTCTTCGTTTTCCCTCCTGAAATAAAAAAAAAAGGTGAAAAGCCTTCAATTAACAAAGATGGTTGGTGTGAACTCTAACCAGGATTCTGTAAAGACCAGGGGTCGGGTAAAACCTTACTGGCCAGAAGCAGTGGCATAACGCTGGAGCCGGGGGCCCCTTGTGGCTTTCTGAGACTGGGGACATTTTTTGGGTCCCAGTCGCCAATTCCATTGTGGGATTTTAGATGTGGCCACTGGCCAGAAGCATTCTAGCAAGCATGTAAACGCAAAAATTATTCAATTAATTTTTTTAGAGCATATACTGTATCTTCTTTCATGCAAGCAAATATATCTTCTTTCATGTATTTCTGAATCACCAAAACATACCTCATTAGATTTTAAACATGATAAATCGTATCTTTTCAGAATATCATTCTCTGCTGTTGTAAATACTGGGTCATAGCAAAAACCTCTAGAGGGTGCTATCTAGGAAAAAAAAAATAGATATTATATTAACACAGACATTTAGGATATAAAATGGTGGCTGATGGGCTGATTGATTGATTGATTTTAAAAAGGCGCTTTGGTGCAGTAATTTCTATTCAGGTGCTGAGACTTGTGCTCGGAAGTTCAAACCATACGCTGACCACGATTAGATACCCAGACGGCTCTGTTGACAAACTGTAAAATAGTTCATGCTTTGTTTCACCCCAAGGTAAAATTTGTGGTTGTAGCTGCTTCTCATCAATAATAGTAGTAGCATCAGTCTTCCTATACCTAGATTACAAAATAATATAAATTTACAAGCCACATACATCTACCTTTAATAAAGATAGCTCACCTGAAAATGATCAAGAAGAAGAAGAAGAAGAGCCAACTGGTATCTAGCATTGACGCAAGAGGAGAAGTTTCCAAGGCCGTAACAAACAATACTATCAACTGAAAAACTAGACTGCATTACACTATGTACTGATTGGTCCTGACCCTCTTGGTTACTTCCTGTTGTTGCTTCAACTAAAACTTCATATTCTCTAGATAAATCTCGCACATTTTTTCGAATTTTTATTTCACAATTGTCTTCATCCTGACATGCGTTGGTTGGGTTCCCAATTTCCTCACAATTCTCTATTACTTGGTTTTTAATCGTCAGAGATGAAAGTTTATCCGTAATACAAGGCACAACTTCTTCCTCTTTCAAGGGTTCATCTCTTCTAAAACCTTGCTGGCACCTGTATGAGCTTGAAGTTACCTCCAAAGACCTTTCTACTGATTCTAGATTTTAAAAAGATAATTCATAAATTTTGGTTAGATTTGGCAAATAAATTTATCAAAAATTGTTAATTGAATTAATATTTAAATGTGTTAGGTAAAATAAAAAATATAAATATATGGGTATATATAGAAATACAATTTTAATAAGCATATTTATGTGCAATGATTATCCAAAAGGGATATGATTTTGAATGAAAATATATCCAGATTAATACTAACCTTTAAACTTTAACCAGAAACAACTTTCCTTTAATTCCTCTCTGAACAGAATAAGAGCATATCAAGTGAAATACAGTAACAAATCAAGAAGCTTAATAAAGTGAATTGAAAATCAATGAAATCAATGATCATGTTTCCATTTTGTAAACAAAATGAAGTGTTGTTCAACATACTCCTCTTTCCACATCCATATTCAATTCTGCGGTTTATTTATTGGGTCACAGAAACTCATCCACTTTCTTCCCCCTCTCTACCATCACTCTCGTTTAATAATAATAATAATGATAATAATAATAATAATAATAGCAATAATAATAATAATAATAAATAATAATAATAATAATAGCAATAATAATAATAATAATAATAATAATGGTCGACTTATAGAGTGCATATTATGGAGACTTCTATGCGCTTAACATACTGTAATATGAAAAACTGTACAAAGAAAGTAATACTTAACTTATCCTATTCCTTAAACTAAGCATGGTTTGGCTGTTGGCTCCGAGGAGTTCATCCGCCCTTTGTTCAGCTATTTTTCTTATTGCTGCTGGGTGGACATTCACCTCCCACCCAAAGGCAGCTAAGGCCGTAGATGGGTCTGCCTGTTAGTTGCCGGCGATTCTAGTGGGTGCATTTTTACGTCATACCCAGGACATCTTAAACTATTAAAACTAATCCTAATTATTATCCCTTTCGTTGGTTAACCATGTATTTCAGTGTTAAAGACAGGCTTCAGAGGGGAAAAAAATGATATTCTGTACAAATGAATGGAAAGTCTAATAAGATACAGGTTTTTGAACATTAACCCATTTCTCTTTAATGCTTTAGTATATTCATTTTTATAGCATGAACATTTTTACCCCGCGAAGAAAGTAGAGGCGATTATAGTAGTAATGCCAAGTGTCACAAGTTGGAAGAAATCCTTTTGTGGGAGATCCGGTTAAATGAGCTTTCTTAACATATTTAATGTTATTTTGCTGCGCATGGAGATACCCACAGCAATGCGGAAGGCCATCCCGATTTCCGGGAGACTCCAGCTACTTGGGACCCCTGATATTGATGGGACTTAGTCTTACTTGCATATCTTGATTCTGGCTATCACCTTCTCTATATCAGCAATGGTGCATGATGCTGCTTGGTCTTCACAAATATTTGGCCTAATCTTATAAGATGGTTTGGTTTTCTTTCTCTTTCTCTTAACAATTTGGAATTCTTCCATCTGCTGGGCTAAGACAAAGAAGATAATTAAGTTAGCCAGCCTCACTGCTTCATTTTTGTTGTGCCAATTTATAGTTGTATTTACTGCACATCCATAAATAATGACGGCTAACTAATATCTAACTAGTGATAATCTAAATAGTAAAATTAAATATGTTTTGTCGTGTGCACAATACTAATCCCAGCTGTACATTTTTACAGAAAGAATAATCTGCCTTGTATGTTCTAGTTACTTCACGACAATGCTCTCATAGATTGAGCCTAACCTGTGGTTCTCTAGCTGATGGAGACGAATTCGATCCAACTCGGCCACAAGTCAACTCGGCCACAGTCAACTCGGCCACAAGTCAACTCGGCCACAAATCAACTCGGCCACAAAAAGTTCGGCTGCAGTCAACTCGGCCATAAGTCAACTCAGCCACAAGTTAACTCGGCCACAGGTCAACTCGGCCACAATTATTATTATTGCTGTTATTATTGGTGTCATTTTTATTATTATTGTTGTTTTTATTACTGTTTTAATATTAATTATAGTCAGCATTAACATTATATATTGTTTAAATTTTTGCTGATATTATTATTGTTACCATATAAATAATACAAAATTCTCGATTTTTTTTATTCATATTATTATAATATATTAGTCTTAGTATTACTATTTTAATAATAGTAATTTTAAAAATATTGTTATTGGTGTTTTATTGGTATTTTTCTCATATTATTATTATTATTATTATTATTA